>NW_018405300.1:733375-738542 GCF_002113885.1 Mizuhopecten yessoensis
ACAGTAATCACTGCCATCATATAACAAACCAGAGACACATCGACAGTAATCACTGCCATCATATAACAAACCAGAGACACATCAACAGTAATCACTGCCATCATATAACAAACCAGAGACACATCGACAGTAATCACTGCCATCATATAACAAACCAGAGACACATCAACAGTTATCACTGCCATCATATAACAAACCAGAGACACATCAACAGTAATCACTGCCATCATATAACAAATCAGGTATTAAAAGTAATACTAAAGATATGACAGTGACAACAAGATAAACTGTCACCTGACCTAGTGTTGTCATGGTAACTACCAGGTACTGAGACTGTCATATGATTTAAGTGTTGTCATGGTAACTACCAGGTACTAAGACTGTCACATGACCCAGTGTTGTCATGGTAACCACTATGATATTACAGTACAATTTACATGCCTTTGACATACAGTATCGTATCAAAAGTATTTGGGATTTACCATGATTTACACTATATTTCATGCATCTCTTTCTTTATTTCATTGAATTTTCCTAAGCACATATTTTCTTGTGGTTAATGAAATAGATCATGCTTTTCTCAAGAAGATTCAAGGGGGCCTTAAGTCACTCATCAGATTAGTCTTTCTTTTCAAAATCGGTGCCAACAAGTTAAGCAACATGCCAAATATCATAATTTTAGACTTTTTGGTTCTTCAGAGGAGGTCGTTTGCGCTCTTTTACAAATTAGACCCTTACAACCATAAATACATGTCAATGTGCCCATGACTACCATATCCTACATATCTGTGTTCATGACTACCATATTCTACATATCTGTGTCCATGACTACCATCCCCCGTATATCTGTGTCCATGACTACCATATCCTACATCTCTATGTCCATGACTACCATCCCCCGTATATCAGTGTCCATGACTACCATATCCTACATATCTATGTCCATGACTACCATCCCCATATATCTGTGTCCATGACTACCATATCCTACATATCTATGTCCATGACTACCATCCCCCGTATATCTGTGTCCCTGACAACTNGTTACAGGTAGAACAGTAGAAGGCCTCTGAAGGCCCTGTTACAGGTAGAACAGTAGAAGGCCTCTGAAGGCCCTGTTACAGGTAGAACAGTAGAAGGCCTCTGAAGGCCCTGTTACAGGTAGAACAGTAGAAGGCCTCTGAAGGCCCTGTTACAGGTAGAACAGTAGAAGGCCTCTGAAGGCCCTGTTACAGGTAGAACAGTAGAAGGCCTCTGAAGGCCCTGTTACAGGTAGAACAGTAGAAGGCCTCTGAAGGCCCTGTTACAGGTAGAACAGTAGAAGGCCTCTGAAGGCCCTGTTACAGGTAGAACAGTAGAAGGCCTCTGAAGGCCCTGTTACAGGTAGAACAGTAGAAGGCCTCTGAAGGCCCTGTTACAGGTAGAACAGTAGAAGGCCTCTGAAGGCCCTGTTACAGGTAGAACAGTAGAAGGCCTCTGAAGGCCCTGTTACAGGTAGAACAGTAGAAGGCCTCTGAAGGCCCTGTTACAGGTAGAACAGTAGAAGGCCTCTGAAGGCCCTGTTACAGGTAGAACAGTAGAAGGCCTCTGAAGGCCCTGTTACAGGTAGAACAGTAGAAGGCCTCTGAAGGCCCTGTTACAGGTAGAACAGTAGAAGGCCTCTGAAGGCCCTGTTACAGGTAGAACAGTAGAAGGCCTCTGAAGGCCCTGTTACAGGTAGAACAGTAGAAGGCCTCTGAAGGCCCTGTTACAGGTAGAACAGTAGAAGGCCTCTGAAGGCCCTGTTACAGGTAGAACAGTAGAAGGCCTCTGAAGGCCCTGTTACAGGTAGAACAGTAGAAGGCCTCTGAAGGCCCTGTTACAGGTAGAACAGTAGAAGGCCTCTGAAGGCCCTGTTACAGGTAGAACAGTAGAAGGCCTCTGAAGGCCCTGTTACAGGTAGAACAGTAGAAGGCCTCTGAAGGCCCTGTTACAGGTAGAACAGTAGAAGGCCTCTGAAGGCCCTGTTACAGGTAGAACAGTAGAAGGCCTCTGAAGGCCCTGTTACAGGTAGAACAGTAGAAGGCCTCTGAAGGCCCTGTTACAGGTAGAACAGTAGAAGGCCTCTGAAGGCCCTGTTACAGGTAGAACAGTAGAAGGCCTCTGAAGGCCCTGTTACAGGTAGAACAGTAGAAGGCCTCTGAAGGCCCTGTTACAGGTAGAACAGTAGAAGGCCTCTGAAGGCCCTGTTACAGGTAGAACAGTAGAAGGCCTCTGAAGGCCCTGTTACAGGTAGAACAGTAGAAGGCCTCTGAAGGCCCTGTTACAGGTAGAACAGTAGAAGGCCTCTGAAGGCCCTGTTACAGGTAGAACAGTAGAAGGCCTCTGAAGGCCCTGTTACAGGTAGAACAGTAGAAGGCCTCTGAAGGCCCTGTTACAGGTAGAACAGTAGAAGGCCTCTGAAGGCCCTGTTACAGGTAGAACAGTAGAAGGCCTCTGAAGGCCCTGTTACAGGTAGAACAGTAGAAGGCCTCTGAAGGCCCTGTTACAGGTAGAACAGTAGAAGGCCTCTGAAGGCCCTGTTACAGGTAGAACAGTAGAAGGCCTCTGAAGGCCCTGTTACAGGTAGAACAGTAGAAGGCCTCTGAAGGCCCTGTTACAGGTAGAACAGTAGAAGGCCTCTGAAGGCCCTGTTACAGGTAGAACAGTAGAAGGCCTCTGAAGGCCCTGTTACAGGTAGAACAGTAGAAGGCCTCTGAAGGCCCTGTTACAGGTAGAACAGTAGAAGGCCTCTGAAGGCCCTGTTACAGGTAGAACAGTAGAAGGCCTCTGAAGGCCCTGTTACAGGTAGAACAGTAGAAGGCCTCTGAAGGCCCTGTTACAGGTAGAACAGTAGAAGGCCTCTGAAGGCCCTGTTACAGGTAGAACAGTAGAAGGCCTCTGAAGGCCCTGTTACAGGTAGAACAGTAGAAGGCCTCTGAAGGCCCTGTTACAGGTAGAACAGTAGAAGGCCTCTGAAGGCCCTGTTACAGGTAGAACAGTAGAAGGCCTCTGAAGGCCCTGTTACAGGTAGAACAGTAGAAGGCCTCTGAAGGCCCTGTTACAGGTAGAACAGTAGAAGGCCTCTGAAGGCCCTGTTACAGGTAGAACAGTAGAAGGCCTCTGAAGGCCCTGTTACAGGTAGAACAGTAGAAGGCCTCTGAAGGCCCTGTTACAGGTAGAACAGTAGAAGGCCTCTGAAGGCCCTGTTACAGGTAGAACAGTAGAAGGCCTCTGAAGGCCCTGTTACAGGTAGAACAGTAGAAGGCCTCTGAAGGCCCTGTTACAGGTAGAACAGTAGAAGGCCTCTGAAGGCCCTGTTACAGGTAGAACAGTAGAAGGCCTCTGAAGGCCCTGTTACAGGTAGAACAGTAGAAGGCCTCTGAAGGCCCTTAAGGCCTGATATAGGAGCCCCTGTACTGTAGCATCAACTTCCTACATTCTAGCAATAATTACATAGAAGGTAATTACAACTTCACAATCTTAACAGAAAAAAAGGTTAATTAACGAAAAAGACCTTGAAAACTAGATTAATCTGAATTTACAACCCTCATGCTATTTTTGATACTTTATGAGAACCGGAGGAAATGTTTACAAATGATTGTTTCTGTAACGATATAATGGTACCATTGTTTAAATTAAAATAATTATACTACTTCCAACTGAGCTGATGAGGAAGTTTTTACTTAATTAATGTTGGCAAATATAAGGGAACTGTTTATTTGGTTATGCATATCCTATTTATAATTACAATGGAAGACAAATGAGCTGCCACTCTTATTTCATTCCATATGACTATGGTAATCAAGAGCAGGGTTTGAACAAATTACATACTTTAGATGCCACAAAAGACATACACTAAGTTGGAATGATCACTGCCATACTGACCATCAATCGCGACAACGCTGACATAGCGGTAAGCTATAGAAGACATTGCCACAGCAGCAAACGACGGGAAATGTGGAAATTCATGAAGATGTGTTCACTGTCAGTATACAGTAATCAGGAAACGTCGGGCGACACAGTGCTTCACTACGGTAATAACAGTATCTTGTAATCGAGATGTTGGATATTAATTTAAGTTTGACAGTGGCGAGTGTACATGGTTGATGTGATGGACTGCCCCTGGTCTCGTCTCGACATTGTGATATGTGTGTTGTTGGACCTGTGATCCATTCCTCTCCAAGAAATAGTACTTATCCTCCATCCCCTGACCGATTTGTCACCCGACCGCCAATAGGGAATACCATTATTGAATATAGTCGGACTGTGGTCGTGTGGAAACCGTCTACCACTAGGCTCTGATCATGTATATATCTATCTGACTGTCAGACTATCTCCTTCATCTTACAAACATCGGTAATATTAGCCTATCACTGGTTTCTCCTCCCCTACCATTACTTGCTGTACCTTACACCCCAGCCTGACCAGAACACGGGAGTCATTGCTCATGGCCCAAACCTCCAACATATATCTGTCAGTCTTCTTACATAATGGGCTCTGATGAAGACGGAGCACATGGCAACAAAGAACAGTACATATTTAGAAGGGAAAATGTTCGATTTTTCATTATTTTCTTCTATAAAACAAGATCGGAGCTTCTAGTTTTGGGTAGTGATAGATCAGAAGCAAGGCGTCATAAACACATAATCACATGTTACCGTAACATGATTTATGGTGCGTGAGAAGATACATGTTTCCAGGATGTGAGGTCACACCACAAATTGCAGAGAGATGATACAGAGCTCTACAAAACCGTGATCTATCCTTTCAGGAAGTCAGGCAGTCAAAAAACATACATCACACACAATATCACAAGAATTACCGCCATTTACCACACCAAATCACAGGAATCACCACCAGTTACCACACCAAATCACAAGAATCACCACCATATACCAAACCAAATCACAGGAATCACCACCATTTACCACACCAAGTAACAGGAATCACAACCAGTTACCACACCAAATCACAGGAATCATCACCATATACCACACCAAGTAACAGGAATCACCACCAGTTACCACACCAAATCACAGGAATCATCACCATATATCAACCAAATCACAGGAATCACCACCAGTTACCACACCAAATCACAGGAATCATCACCATATACCACACCAAATCACAGGAATCACCACCA
>NW_018405300.1:739462-741246 GCF_002113885.1 Mizuhopecten yessoensis
GTGAAATTGTATAATCTTGATTATTGTGATGAGAAATTACAGATATATACACAGTGTACATTATCGCATACAAGCCTTCCGTATTTTTGTCATTCCGTAATTTTGATCTACAAATGATACCAAATCGCACAGTTGTGCGGAGAGAAGCGCACAACGGGGCGAACGATTGCTAAATCGCACAGTTGTGCGCACCATGTGTGGACGATGTGCGGACGGTGTGTGAACGATGTATGCACGATGTGCGCACGCTATTTTTGGTGCGTTGTGCGGTCCCACAACTGTACCACACCAAATCACAGGAATCATCACCATATATCACACCAAATCACAGGAATCACCACCATATACCAAACCAAATAACAGGAATCATCACCATTTACCAAACCAAATCACTGGAATTACCACCATATACCACATCAAATCTCAGGAATTACCACCATATACCACTCCAAATCATAGGAACTTACCAAACCAACATTCACCACAACAAAGCACAGGTATTACCACCATATACCACACCAAATCACAGGAACTTACCAACATTTACCACACCAGTTGTACAAGATGTTTTGTTTCAAATTTCTCAAAACTTTGAAATTGATCCGTGTTTTTAGTTTCAGAAGCATGATTTAAATGCTTGTTCCTAAAAAAATCATATATTTAATTAAATATCTATCTTTTAAATCTTAACTGTCAGGACCAAGAAAACAATCACCATAATTAAAGAAGAGTGTACACTAAAGAATAGCTGGATTGTTTAGCTAATATGTCCTTCTACTACGACAGGAAACAAAGGCTGGACAAATTAATTGAGCTCCCATAACAAATGTCCAGCTTCAAGCTCGGATGATGGAGCAGGGTCTTTATGTATGGGTCCCTTCAGCAACAGATTGGAAAATATCCTTAAATTTGTGTAAAAGAAGCTCATAATCATGTGCACATTGTCACACTCATCAAACCCCAGCAATTTAATTATACAGCAACTCCGAAAAACTCCAATTTCCTCTGCGTGTCACTGTGTGGGATACTGTAGGCATACAGTGTGGTGGTGCTGATGGAGGATCGGATTGCCAGATGGAGGATATGTTGTGGTGATGGAGGATATGTTGTAGTGATGTGCTAATGGAGGATATGTTTTGATGACGAGGATATGTTGTGCTGATGGAGGATATGTTGTGCTGATGTAGGATATGTTGTGCTGATGGAGGATATGTTGTGGTGATGGAGGATACGTTGTGGTGATGGAGGATATGTTGTGCTGATGGAGGATATGATGTGCTGATGGAGGATATGTTGTGCTGAAGGAGGATATGATGTGCTGATGGAGGATATGATGTGCTGACGGAGGATATGATGTGCTGACGGAGGATATGATGTGCTGATGTAGAATATGATGTGCTGATGGAGGATATGTTGTGCTGACGGAGGATATGATGTGCTGATGTAGAATATGATGTGCTGACGGAGGATATGATGTGCTGATGTAGAATATGATGTGCTGACGGAGGATATGATGTGCTGATGTAGAATATGTTGTGCTGACGGAGGATATGATGTGCTGACGGAGGATATGATGTGCTGACGGAGGATATGATGTGCTGATGTAGGATATGATGTGCTGATGGAGGATATGATGTGCTGATGGAGGATATGATGTGCTGATGGAGGATATGTTGTGCTGATGGAGGATATGTTGTGGTGATGGAGGATATGATGTGCTGACGGAGGATATGATGTGCTGATGTAGGATATGATGTGCTGATGGAGGATATGATGTGCTGATG
>NW_018405300.1:741390-765405 GCF_002113885.1 Mizuhopecten yessoensis
AGGATATGATGTGCTGACGGAGGATATGTTGTGGTGATGGAGGATATATTGTGCTGATGGAGGATATGTTGTGCTGATGGAGGATATGATGTGCTGATGGAGGATACGTAGATTTGAGGGAGAACATATGGTGCGTTAGGCAGGATTTTGAGCAAATGTTGATTAAGGATATGTTGTACTAATCGAGGGGCTGCCCCTGGTCAACACACTAAATGTACAAGGAGCAACAATACAAAATATGATGTTAAAGCTGACAGTACAAGTTAAAAACATTAAAATTGAGATGTTCTCCTGCATTAACTATACAATTTTGGGTTAGTGTAACCAAGGAAGTGGCTGACATTTTGTTTTACCCTTGCTTTGAAACAAGTATGGGTATCCCCTGGTATGTGCAATACGTGTTATAATGGTCATCATTCCTGACAATACTGATACAACTAAAATCAAAATAAATATTGGAAGTACTATAGAACTATAGAAATAGGACCAAAAGAAATAATCTGAACAGCGACACCATGGAAATTACTCTGGACACAGATAATTATAAAAGTATATCTATTCCAAATTTGTGTAAACTGCCCTGATCTATCCCTCTCTTCAGTAAGCTGCCCTGCTCTGTGCCTCATTTCAGTATACTGCCCTGCTTTATCCCTCTCTTCAGTATACTGCCCTGCTTTATCCTTTTCTTCAGTAAGCTGCCCTGCTCTATCCCTCTCTTCAGTAAGCTGCCCTGCTCTATCCCTCTCTCCAGAAAGCTGCCTTGCTCTATCCCTCTCTTCTGTAAGCTGCCCTGCTCTATCCCTCTCTTCAGTAAGCTGCCCTGCTCTATCCCTATCTTCAGTATACTGCCCTGCTCTATCCCTCTCTTCGGTAAACTGCCCTGCTCTACCCCTTTCTTCAGTTTACTGTCCTTCTATATCCCTCTCTTCAGAAAGCTGCCCTGCTCTACCCCTATCTTCAGTAAACTGCCCTGCTCTAGCCCTTTCTTCAGTTTACTGTCCTTCTATATCCCTCTCTTCAGTAAGCTGCCCTGCTCTATCCCTCTCTTCAGTAAGCTGCCCCACTCTACCCCTTTCTTCAGTATACTGCCCTGCTCTATCCCTCTCTTGATTATACTGCCCTGCTCTATCCCTTCTCTTCAGTATATTGCCCTGCTCTATCCCTCTCTTTAATAAACTGCCCAACTCTACCCTTTTCTTCAGTATACTACCCTGCTCTATCCCTTTCTTCAGTATACTGCCCTGCTCTACCCTTCTCTTCAGTATACTGCCCTGCTCTACCCCTCTCTTCAGTATACTGCCCTGATCTACCCCTCTCTTCAGTAAGCTGCCCTGCTCTATCCCTCTCTTCAGTATACTGCCCTGCTCTAACCCCTCTCTTCAGTAAGCTGCCCTGCTCTATCCCTCTCTTCAGCATACTGCCCTGCTCTTCCCCTCTCTTCAGTAAGCTGCCCTGCTCTATCCTGTTCAGTGAGGGTTCACTCTGTATGTCCTGTAGGCCAGTAGTGTCTGTACACAGGTCGACGACAGCCAGGAGCCAATGAGGCCTCTTCACCAGAGCAATGATCATTGTTCTCAGGGTCTCTCTCGTCAATGACAGATTGTGAACAAAAATGACAATTGGCAACCCCAGAAATATAGATGTCAAATTTTCAATTTGGTGAGGAAAGAGCTTTGTAATTGTATGGGGATTATGGGCTGCAGTGGTAGTAAGAAGTCAAGGGTGCTTCAGTGGCTGGAGGGAGTCTGGGGATGCTACAGAGTATGCTTCTTACAATGTTCCAGTAATCACCTTTATTGCCTTGTGTTTCTGTACAATTACAAACACTCTGTTTCTCATTGATTAGAAAATCAAGAATTAATAATACAACCACAAAATATTTGGGTTTTTTTATCACAAAAAAAATCAAATGGGAAATGAATATCAAAAACTTTCCGAAAGTACACTTAGCCTACGTTACGGAAATGGTGTTTCCTGATCTTACTTACAGGTCATGAATATGTACACCCAACATACATTTGGGGATCATGAATATATATATATATATCTTACACAGAAACAGTATGCTTGACCTTCCTACACACAGAAACAGTGTGTTTGACCTTCGAGCACTCAGAAACAGTGCGTTTGACATTCCTGCACTCAGAAACCTGCACACAGAAACAGTGTGTTTGACCTTCCTGCACACAGAAACAGTATGCTTGACCTTCCTCCACACAGAAACAGTGTGTTTGACCTTCCTGCACTCAGAAACAGTGTGTTTGACATTCCTGCACACAGAAACAGTGTGTTTGACCTTCCTGCACACAGAAACAGTGTGGTTGACATTTCTGCACTCAGAAACAGTGTGTTTGACCTTCCTGCACTCAGAAACAGTGTGTTTGACCTTCCTGCACACAGAAACCGTGTGTTTGACCTTCCTGCACACAGAAACAGTGTGCTTGACCTTCCTGCACTCAGAAACAGTGTGTTTGACCTTTCTGCACACAGAAACAGTATGTTTGACCTTCCTGCACACAGAAACAGTGTGTTTGACCTTCCTGCACACAGAAACAGTCTGTTTGACCTTCCTGCACTCAGAAACAGTGTGTTTGACATTCCTGCACTCAGAAACAGTGTGTTTGACCTTCCTGCACACAGAAACAGTGTTTGACATTCCTGCACACAAAAACAGTGTGTTTGACCTTCCTGCACTCAGAAACAGTGTGTTTGACCTTCTTGCACACATAAACAGTGTGTTTGATCTTCCTGCACTCAGAAACAGTGTATTTGACCTTCCTGCACACAGAAACAGTGTGTTTGACCTTACTGCACACAGAAACAGTGTGTTTGACCTTCCTGCATACAGAAACAGTGTGCTTGACCTTCCTGCACACAGAAACAGTCTGTTTGACCTTCCTGCACTTAGAAACAGTGTCTTTGACATTCCTGCACTCAGAAACAGTATGTTTGACCTTCCTACACACAGAAACAGTGTGTTTGGCCTTCCTACACACAGAAACAGTGTGTTTGCCCTTCCTGCACACAGAAACAGTGTCTTTGACCTTCCTGCACACAGAAACAGTCTGTTTGACCTCCCTGCACTTAGAAACAGTGTGTTTGACATTCCTTCATTCAGAAACAGTTTGTTTGACGTTCCTGCACTCAGAAACAGTGTGTTTGTCCTTCCTGCACACAGAAACAGTGTCTTTGACCTTCCTGCACACAGAAACAGTCTGTTTGACCTTCCTGCACTTAGAAACAGTGTCTTTGACATTCCTGCACTCAGAAACAGTGGGTTTGACCTTCCTGCACATAGAACCAGTGTGTTTGACCTTCCTGCACTCAGAAATAGTGTGTTTGACCTTCTTGCACACATAAACAGTGTGTTTGATCTTCCTGCACACAGAAACAGTGTGCTTGACCTTCTTGCACACATAAACAGTGTGTTTGATCTTCCTGCACTCAGAAACAGTGTTTGACCTTCCTACACATAAAGATAGTGTGTTTGACCTTTCTGCACACAGAAACAGTGTGTTTGAACTTCCTGCATACAGAAACAGTGTGCTTGACCTTCCTGCACACAGAAACAATGTGTTTGACCTTCCTGCACATAGAAACAGTGTGTTTGACCTTCCTTCATTCAGAAACAGTGTGTTTGACCTTCCTACACACAGAAACAGTGGTTGACCTTCCTACACATAAAGATAGTGTGTTTGACCTTTCTGCACACAGAAACAGTGTGTTTGACATTCCTTCATTCAGAAACAGTTTGTTTGACATTCCTGCACTCAGAAACAGTGTGCTTGACCTTCCTGCACTCAGAAACAGTGTGTTTGACCTTCCTGCACACAGAAACAGTGTGTTTGACCTTCCTGCACACAGAAACAGTGTGTTTGACCTTCCTGCACACAGAAACAGTGTGTTTGACATTCCTGCACTCAGAAACAGTGTGTTTGACATTCCTGCACACAGAAACAGTGTGTTTGACCTTCCTACACACAGAAACAGTGTGTTTGGCCTTCCTGCACACAGAAACAGTGTGTTTGACCTTCCTGCACACAGAAACAGTGTGTTTGACCTTCCTGCACTCAGAAACAGTGTGTTTGACATTCCTGCACTCAGAAACAGTGTGTTTGACATTCCTGCACACAGAAACAGTGTGTTTGACCTTCCTACACACAGAAACAGTGTGTTTGGCCTTCCTACACACAGAAACAGTGTGTTTGACCTTCCTGCACACAGAAACAGTGTGTTTGACCTTCCTGCACTCAGAAACAGTGTGTTTGACATTCCTGCACACAGAAACAGTATGCTTGGCCTTCCTTTAATGCAACATGGTCTGTAATTTACATTTAACACAGTAAGACATCGATGAACTTAACTACTGCTATTTAGAATTATGCTTGACCTTGACCTTATCTCAAAACTGACTTGCCATAAAAAGGCTACTGCCCTGTAGGGACCATTATACATAGCTGCCATCTAAGTGCCCAGGAACCCAAGATTGAATTAATTAACTAACTAAGCCAATTTATTCATAACAACAATTGTGGTAAAGATTTAATGTCAAGCGACATCTAGTGTCCAGCAATCTCCACAAGCGTCCAGTGAACTCCACATAGCGTCCAGTGACCTCTAGATTCACCCCAGATTTTGTCATATCAAGCTTCCGTATCTTAATGGACTTATTCAGTTAATATTTCAAACTATTTTTCTGAAATCACCACCGCAGAAAATGACAGGCTGATGTTCTATGACCATGAGATAACTTTATCCTTATGTGGAAAGATTTTCACCTTCAAAATAGAAACTAGTCCCCCATTTAAAGGTATATCGTGACTGCTGTTGTCTTGGATACCATATTTACGATATTTCTGACAGCTGTTGTGTTTAATATTATATTTACGACATTTCTGACGGCTCTTGATTTTGATAACACATTTTCTGATATTCAAACTATGTATTACTGGAAGTATAAAGTAAATGAAATTGTTTTGGACATTTTTACTTTCTGAAGCATGCAAAATGTCATGATGCCATAGACGTGTAATCAAACATGATGTTGCTATGCTGATCACACCGATACTTGACCCAGAGTCTGTCGCATAAACATGACAATCTGCCCACTCCCGCTATGACACGGTGAATACAAATGGTAGACAATTGTATGTTGTATGTTGTAAGATCTGTAATTTCATTACTAAGACATTTTATGTAGTAACACACACACATTCATGCTGTAGAGAATGGACAACTTTGAGATTTCTGAGAGACCACCATTATATCAGAAATGTGGCCAGATCAGGGCAGATTATAACGATACTCATACCACTGCCAAAAATTGTAACTCAAGACTGGAAACTGTTTTTTCCAGCATGACTACAACTTTGATAAATCATTCCTGGAAAGAAAACAACACATTGTCGGACTTTTATTAAAAAAAATATAAATGAACTGAACAAAAGATCAACAACAGTTTTTAATTTTGCTTTTAATCTTACAATTTTGTATCATAAAGTGGAAACATTTTTCTTGAAGATGAATGGAGGCTCAAAGGTAATGCAAGTCAAGGTATCTAAGGCAGTGTTAAGGTTTACAACTGTAAAAATGAAATAGGTATGATCTGATTGTGAACCCCAGGTTTATGTTTGTATTGTTCAGCTAATAATAATCAATATTCCTGATGATATTTCTATCAGCCTGATGACAATACCTCACCCACACTTTGATGGACACCTTGGCAGAACTGTTACACAGGAAACAGATTTATGACAATCTTTCAAACTAATCTGTGATAGAGACCTTGGAATTGTTGTAAACTTCCAGTCTGGCTGCCTAAGTTAACATTGCCAAGTGATGCTTGTCATCTGAAGCAATCTTTAACAGGTTTATTCAGATAGAAGGAAGAAAGCACAAGTAAAACTGTCAATGTAATATGGGTTGGTATTAAAATTTATGAGGAGAATTAGCATAAAATCATCATTATGCATGAATTAGGGATAATTTTATAACGTGTAACCATGACGAAGGAGATAACTGGAATCTGACACCATTTTCTACTCAACCTGTAACATGTACGTTGTCAATAAATACATGATGCTACATAAACATCAATCAACAATACATCATGTTAATACGTACATGTCAACAAAAATACCATCTTAATGAATACATGCCATAAACATCAATCAAAAATATATTCTATTTAGCATTTGTCAATAAGTACATGATGTCAATTAGTGCATATGATATCAAAAAATACATGATGTCAAAAAACACATTATGTATNTTAGTGCATGATGTCAAAAAATATATGATGTCACAAAACACATATGTAATAAGTAAATGATGTTAATAAGTACATGATGTCAATAAGTACATGATGTCAATAAGTACATGATGTCAAAAAACACATTATGTAATAAGTAAATGATGTTAATAAGTACATGATGTCAATAAGTACATGATGTCAAAAAACACATTATGTAATAAGTAAATGATGTCAATAGGTACATGATGTCAAAAAACACATAATGTCAATAAAAACATGATGTTAATAAGCAAAGCAAAGTATTGCAAGGCAATCAAGAGTCCCCCACTGGTAATGATTTCTATATTTAACAAACAGTACTTATGTCAGGAAGCAGAGGTCACAGTGAGGTCACAGTGAGGTCACAGTGAACTACTTCTTGCACTCTGCCATCCCAAGATGTCCTTGTACACCAAATCTGGTTAATCAAAAGTTAAGGTCAAAGGTCAAAACATAGGTCACAGTGAGGTCATAGTGACCAACTTCTTTTACTCCGCACTAGTACTCCACTATCCAATGATGTTCTTGTACACTGAATCTGGTTACTCCAGGTGAAATAGTATAGAAGATATGTCCTGGAAAAGCTTCTTTGAGGGAAGGACGTGCGGAGAGAGTGCAAACCTATAGCCCCCTCTGGAACTGATGGGGGACAATATAATAAGTGATGTCAATTAAAAACATGATGTCAATAAGAACATGACTGTACTTAAACATCAATATAAAAATTAAACGACCAATATCATACATTTCAATAAATATATGATGTCAATAAATACAAATCAATAACATATGTCAATCAATATATGAATAGGCATAAACATCAATCAAAATCACACAATTGTATAAGTCAAAAAATGTAAGAAATTTACTGAAAGGGTTATTTTCCATCACGAGCTTGGCATAAGAGAACCAAAATGCCAAAACAGTTTCATTAAAGCATTAAGAAATAACTAAACTAGAAAATACAACGGAGGCCTCCATGTTGTACATTAATGATACCATATAAAGGTGATGGATTGTGAACAAAAATAATAAACACAGCGATAAGACAGCGGCATTTTGTTGCCCGCATGTTGCGTGCACCCATCTTATCCTCATTTTAAACAAATCTCATCAATATATTTCATTTTTAAATCTAAATTCTTGATAATTTTAGCATCATTAGTCATGCCCGTAGCGAATCCTTACCCCTCCCCTCAAGGTTCGGTCCACCATGACAAAGGCAATGACAATGATAAATAAAACTGTTCTGTCACAATGGTGGTGGAATTTGAAAATATAATGAAATTTTGTCCCCAGTGCAAAATTACAATGTTTCAACTGAAACTTTAATTTTCTTTGTGTCAAAACCTGAAGAAAATGAAGTATCAAAGTTATTGCCTGATAGGGGTAAGTCGTTTAGCTGGGACAAAGCTACCATTAGTACACCTTCCCCCTCCAGTAACGATTACAACCTTCACCATTCAGTAACATTTTATGACTTTTTGACATTTTGAAGTTGGATTTTGATTTTACTGAATCGTACCTGCATTTGGTGAGTTGGGGGTTGTGAGGGTGAAGACATTTTATCAATTTTACTTGATATCACTGTCATTCATTGAACAAACTTGATAAAAATTCCCGAAGCAATCTACATGATGACCCAAGACCCACTGTTTATTCATCAGAAGTCATTTTAAGTTTTTCACACATTCAATTGACCCCCCTGTGACACTGAAAAATAGTAAATGTTAAGTTAATTCATTTGAATGAATTCATCACAGCATGCGATTCACCAAATACCATGAGCCTAGGCCTTTTGGTTATTCAGACTGTTTAAAAAATGTTCTAAAACATTTGACACCTATCATCTTGAAAGTAGGTCAAGGTCATCTATTTAAACAAGTTGGATAGCTCTTCAGTCAGCATGATACAGGCCAAATATCATTGGCTGCATTGGCTGAGTCCCAAACCAAGGCCCACCTCGACATGTTTATTACAGCAGGTCATGGCATTAAACTTACACCTATCAACAAACTAGAGTTCCAACCCCTGAGATATCACACCGACCATAGTTGGTATAAAATCAGCTTCTTTCCTGTGTTATCTTTATTGGCTTCGGGAGCTAGGAACATGGGAAAAGGATAATTTAGTTATTGAACCACAGTGTCAGATATGTGTTACCAATATAATAAAATGTCCTATCCATTTACCTTCAAGTAATTGTTATGGAGGAGATTGACATTTTGACATGCTATGGAGAGACTTTTTACTTTACCAACAGACAGGTCACCAAAGAACAACTGATATGTATAGGACTTGCATCTTTGAAAGAAATCTACTGATATGATATGTGACATGTTTAGCCATTATCAGCACATGACATGTTCAGCCCTTNTTTTTTTTTTTTTTTTTTTTTTTTTTTTTGTTGGGGGGGGGGGGAGGTCTGGAGCAATATAATTTACACTTTTGGTTTATAAAATTTGCCATGGATGTTTGTTGCTTAATTTTATTGAAATATGAGTAGTAGTTTTTTTGAAGAAGTTGGAAATGTGAATTGTTTACAGCTGACCGACAATGACAAGGATTCACTTTTTGTATTGTCTGATCAACCTTTTCAAAACATTGAACCAAGCTGTAACTATTTCTTACCAAAAATATTGAAAAAGTAGTTCTTGTTAGTTCGGAAATTTCTGTAATCCCAACAGAGTCACAAAGATTGACTCTAAAAACACAGTTAAAAATCACTTACTTTTGTAATGAAAAATAAGTGTTTTTCGCTGTTTTCTATACAACAAGTTACGTCCCCATCCACAGGACCAAATAGTGAGACAGAGGGGCATGAATTCACAATTTTTATGAAAACTCAAACTCATAGGCCTCAATAAATCATGCTTACAATTTTTGTCCTAGTGCTTTCGGTAATTAAGATACCTAAAAGCATTATTCTATGTAAACTATACTATTTGAAACCCTCCCTTGAGAGAATGGTGACCTGGGAGCAATGAAATTAACATGTAGCTTTTGATAAAGCATCATCAGACAGTTCATCCATTTAGACCTTTTAACAATTGGATTTTTTGCGACTAGCAACAGAACTTTTAGAAATTTTAGCAACATTTAAAACATTGCCAACAGTCTTGAGCTGGAGTGCTGAAGGAAATCAGAAACCAATCTTGATACCATTGAACTGCTATCCTAGGATATTATTCTACTGATTATAAATTATTATATTTCCAAAAGAGTTTAAGGCCTTTCCATCGGTTTAGAGCCCTAAAACATCTTAGTTTGATATTTTGAATTTAAGCCAAATTTCTCCCTTTGGACCCTACCAATTGAGTGCCAGGAGTGGCTCAGGATCAAAGTTTGTGTACCTTCGAACACATATGATGATTTTGATGTTGTACAGAATATATACTATAGTAAACTTTATCTCCCCCAGGTGGACAAATGATAACTTTGGGGTAATGAAATTGACGATATAATAAAAAGGGGTAATGCAATTACGATTTAGTTGAAGCACTGTACGGACCGACCAATTCTTTTAAAGTAAATAATTCTTGTTTTCCTACTTTGGGTTCCATCCCACAGGCCTCTGGTGTCTATGATGAGTACTTTCATTAACCATTAGCAAAAGATGCTTGCAGCAAAGTTTTATTGAAATCTGTGCAGTGTTTTTTGAGGAATCGAATATTGGAATATCCTACAAATTGTAAAAGTCACAGAGCTTTAATTAGGTGACCTAATCTCAATACCACTGTATTAAATTTTACATACAGAGTTCGTAATCCTGGTTGAGTTAATTCTTGACTTTACAGAATATTCCTTTTTAAGGTCATTCTTACTATTCTGATTTAAGTTCTTTATTGGAGTTCTAAGAGTTATTCTATTATAGTTCATTCTTGTTGTAATTCATTCTTTGGCCCCGAGGGTGATCCTGTCGAAATTCATTCTTTTAGTTCCAAGGTATCTTCCTGTTAAATTTCATTTTTGGTTTCCCTAGAGTAAGTTACTATCAAGTACATTCTCGGAGTTCCAGGACTAATCCTGTTGGGTTAAGTTCATTGTGACACTCAAGTTATATCCAACATAATGTGGGGAAAATATTCGTTCTTTAAAATCACATATAATTGTCAAATCTGCAGCCCTTAGGGACCTAACACTTATTTGATAGAGTATAGTAAGTGTGGATTTGTACTGGGGTTAGTTTTATATAACCGTTAAAAGTGCTCTAAAATCTGGGGGGAATTAGTGATAAGAACTCCGGAATGATCCGGATTCCGTGATAAATCACCAAAATTTATCATACTATTGATTGTACGCCAAATTTAGTTGGGAAACAAATCTCAATTCAACAGCTGTCTGCTTAATATTCAAGTTGAAACTACCGTGGAAAGGGGCGCCAGTATTGTAATTCTGAGTCCACACCAGTTAAACGGAGCCGTGCAGCCATTCCTTGTGCTGTATATCTGCTGCGGCAGTCAAGAGCTCCGAGAACTGTGTTGTTAAATACTTTAATGGCTTGGTCGGAATATCTATTTATCAAGGCAAACACATCTATATTCATTTAAATCCTGGAACAATGAGCAAACCATGTCAAGGCTCTCAAGATTATCCTCATTTTCTATCAGGCTTTTTTTGACACAAAATTGTCACTACCAAATGATAAAGACACTTTTTATGTAAGTTTTAAGTGCAAGCAGTTTACTAATGAATCAAATATTATTGATATTTCAAAATGTTAAAAATAACAAGAGGCCCAGGGGCCTTCCTGCTGAGTACCAAACAGGTTTATCAAAGGAGTACAAGAAACAAAGTTGCAAGAAGAACTACATATAAATCTGTTTTGGTGTGATAGACACCAAGAAAATGAGTTTCCATGTTATGTCCCAATTTTCTTCTATTTCCCCTATTGGGCCTCACATGCACCTTTTTATATAAATTAAACAAATGGAGTTTTTTCCACCTAAGCATGCTTCAGACACATCTTCCATTTATAAATATTCAATTCCCTTTGGTCAAAGATTCTCTAGAACAAGTTTGGTTAAAATCCCTTCAACGGTACAAAAGGAGAAGGATCTTTAATGTTTTCCTCTATTGTCCCTAATGGGCCCCACCCATCTGGTCCAAAGAAGGGGGCCCAACCACCTCAGTTTATACAAAATTGATTCTTTTGTCCCTAATCATGCTTCAGACTGCATTTGGTTTAAATCACTTCACTTGTATAGTAGGACAAAAAAATTCCTCTATTTCCCCTATTGGACCCCGCCCCTCTGCCCTCAGAGGGGCCACACCCTCTGTTTATACAAACTTGAGTCTCCTTTGTCCAAAGATGATCTAGGACAAATTTGTTCAAAATCCTTCTATTGGTTGAGAATAAGAAGATTTTTAAAGATTTAGCTATTTGGCCCCGTCGCTCTGCCCCCCAGAGGGGCCACACCCTCCGTTTATACAAACTTGAGGCTCCTTTGTCCAAAGATGCTCTAGAACAAATTTGGTCAAAATCGTTCTATTGGTTGAGAAGAAGAAGACTTTTAAAGATTTACCTATTTTCCCCCTATTTGGCTCTGCCCATCTGCCCCCAGGGGGACCATACCCTCCGTTTATACAAAACTGAGAACCTTTGGCCAATGATGCTTTGCACCAATTTCGGTCAAAATCCCTTCATCGGTACAAAAGGAGAAGGCTCTTTAATGTTTTCCTCTATTTCCCCTAATGGGCCCCACCCATCTGCCCAAAAGAAGGGGGCCCACACACCTCAGTTTATACAAAATTGATTTTTTTGTCCCTAATCATGCTTCAGACTGCATTTGGTTTAAATCCCTTCACTTGTATAGTAGGAGAAAAAAAATCCTCTATTTCCCCTATTGGGCCCCGCCCCCCAGAGGGGCCACACCCTCCGTTTATACAAACTTGAGTCTACTTTGTCCAAAGATGCTCTAGGACAAATTTGGTCAAAATCCTTCCATTGGTTTAGAAGAAGAAGATTTTTAAAGATTTACCTATTTTCCCCCTATTTGGCTCTGCCCATCTGCCCCCAGGGGGACCATACCCTCCGTTTATACAAAACTGAGAACCCTTTGGCCAATTATGCTCCAGACCAAATTTGGTCAAAATCCTCTGAGCTGTTAAGGACTAGTAGCGTTTTAAAGGAAAAAGTTGACGGACGAGGGACGCTGCGCCATGGGATAAGCTCACCTGGCCCTTGACTATTCGGGCCAGGTGAGCTAAAAAAACATTCAACTTTGTTTTCTTTCAAAAGTTTTCTGCTTTACCACTTGCTGACAGTGCATCTCTGATTTGGTCACCGTATCTTGATCAAATTATCACCTCTCTGATTTGGTCACCGTACCATGATCAAATGATCACATCTCTGATTTGGTCACCGTACCATGATCAAATGATCACATCTCTGACTTGGTCACCGTACCTTGATAAAATTATCACATCTCTGACTTGGTCACCGTACCTTGATCAAATTATCAGATCTCTGATTTGATCATCGTATATTTTGTACCTTGATCAAATTAACACATCTCTGATTTGGTCACCGTACCTTGATCAAATGATCACATCTCCGATTTGGTCACCATACCTTCATCAAACGATCACAATGCCTTCTTCACTCGAGCTCGGCAACATATTTGTCATTTCAAAACTGGTCGGAATCTGTCGATAATCTAAACATTCATCACAATCCACCATTAACTTCAAGAATGTATGAAAAAGTTTGGCATTAATGACATGCGTCAAAATGCTTTTCCCTCTTTCTACGACATGATTTGTTTTAATTAATCATACCTGTCGTAAATTTCGTTTTTTCCCTGGTCTATTTTTTTATGCAATGAATCCTTGTACAGGAAATAATAAACAGGAATTTGTCAAATATTTCTAACTTCTTTTTTTGCTTTCCGTATTTCAATCGGTTGAAGACATTTTGTGTGTTAGATTTTAAAGAATGCTATTACACACGTTGACAAACCACATGTTAATATCATGCGATATTCTGTTCCATCGTTCATACACTTGCTAATGAAAGTGTCACATGTATGCAAATTATTGTATTTCATCATCACTCATCTCCATGGCGATGACACATCCTTGGAGTCATCATATTTCTTTTCGTCCCTCCTTAAATTCTAAAGTTCAACACAAGATATTAATCACACCGACTTCCATATTGGTTAAGCTCCTTGTACTTTCCTGCGTCAAATGAAAGAGTCAGCGTGTCAGTTGTGAAATTAGATAGATATGCGACACAATTGGCTCAGAAATCTGGCGTCACTTGCAACTTCGGGTAGAGTGGCTGGACAGCCAGCACTTATTGACATGCAAGGTTTCTCAAACATGTTAATTCATAATAAACCTGTATGATTTTTTGCTGTCTATGAAATCATTTCTGAGATAAAAATGTAGAAATGAATTCAATTTTCAAATCAAAATGATGAATTCAAAATATGAAATGCATGACAAATGTAAATTCTGATGAAATTTGTTGATTACAAGGAAATTTGGAAAAAGTAATTGTTGAATATTCATGTTCTAGATAAAACCTGAATCAAGAAAATCTTACTTAACACCATGCTGACAAACTCAAAAGCCAGTGACCCAGTGTTTGAAGATGACAAGCTACATACAAATTAGAAGTATGCCTCTGACGAGAGAATGTGGACAATCAGATAGGTCTGGTATAGCATTGTCTGTTCAGACAAAGGGATACTAATGTGGACGACATGGCCTAGCATGTGTCACTATGTATGGTACAATCCTCAACAGATTACTACTATACATTCTCATCAAAACCAATTTCTTCTGCAAGTCATCCATTTTTTTATTGAATCTACTATACTCAAGACAAAATGAAAAAGAAGGAAATGCAGAAGTAAAAAAATATGAAAAGAAAACATTACAGAATAGAATGAAAATTACCTAGGTAATGACATTTGACACACACACACACACACACTCTGGATCTATGGGGTAACTCTATTTTTTAGTTGCGAGTAGACTGTCAGTAAGCTAGAGAACGAGTTGCCAGTAAACTTGAGTGTTTTTTACAGTAAACTAGATAGAAATAATAATTTGAGGTTCTTATATAAACATGACAGTAAGCTAGATGATGTGTTTCAAAGTAAGCTAGCAGGGAGCCATAGATTATAGTTTACAGTAAGTAAGGGAGCTGAGTATTGACACTGGGAACATTAAACAATAAGTAAGGGTGGATATTACCAGTGAACATGAGACCAGAATTATGACAGTGAGATACTGACTGATACTGAGCTAGAGGCTAGATTTGATAGCTTAGGGTGACCTTGAGGTTGGATTATAGATAGTGAATTGGTGGTTAGATCTGATAAGCCAATTAATGGAATTAATATTGAACTAGATGCTTGATTTGTTAAGCTGATAGATGGAATTGATAATGATCAATCACTTACATTTGATAGTTAGAGGTTAAATTTAATAGTGAACTGCAGTTTTGAATGTTAAGTATACTGTAGGTCAAGTTTGCTTGTAAGTCAGAACTAGATATTAGATTTGATGAGCTAATAAATGAAATTGATAATGAGCAATCCCTTACATTTGATCTTTAGAGGTTAAATTTAATAGTGAACTACAGTTTTGAATGTTAAGTATACTGTAGGTCAAGTTTGCTTGTAAGTCAGAGCTAGATATTAGATTTGATGAGCTAATAAATGGATTTGATAATGAGCAATCACTTACATTTGATAGTTAGAGGGTAAATTTAATAGTGAACTACAGTTTTGAATGTTAACTAGAACACTGACAGGTCAGTAAGGGCCCCGTCTTCTGGCAATATATCCCCCATATTCATCAAGAAGCAATCTGCCCATATAGCTGAGCTTGACGTTTGACATTTGGACTCGCAAGGAAGCAAAATATACATTTTACATGTACTATGATGTGAGTCTTGTTTCCTTCCACCTCCATATTTGCTGGGCTAACAGAAATGTAAATACCGGTGCAATACTCATTTGTTAGCTTTGATTTGTTTTATTTCACCTTATATACCTCCTACATCAAGAGCCAGGGTCAAAGTCAGAGATCCACTTTGTCTTTGACCTTTGGACCCAAATGACCTTGACCATTAACCTAGTGACCCTGAACTTTGGTCAGTTGACTTATTCTTTAATTCCGACCAACTTTGCTTCTAGATATCATAACAAAATGTTCATCAGTGAAAAATACAAAACTTGACCTTGACCTTTTGGACCCCGTAACCTGGACCTAAGGTCAGTTGACTCTGTGTTAAGTTCTGAACAACATTGCTTCATAATGTCATAACAAAATGTTCATCAAGGAAATGTTACAAAATTTAACCTTGACCTTTGACCCAATGACCTTGACCTTTGGTCAGTTGACTCCTTGTTTAATTCTGATCAACTTTGCTTCATAATGTCATAACAAAATGTTCATCAGTGAAAAGATGCAAATTTGACCTTGACCTTTGAATCTAACGACCTTGACCTTTGACCTCGACTTTTTACCTCAGTGTGTCTCTTTGTTTGATTCCGAACAACTTTGCTTCATAATGTCATAGCGAAATGTTCACCAGTGAAAAGCTACAAAATTTGACCTTGACCCCTGACCCGATGACCTTGACCTTTGAACCTAATGACCTTGACCTTTGACCTTGATTTTTAAACCTTAATGTGTATTTTTGTGAACTGAACATCTTGACCAAGTTTCATGTTCATCGGTCAATAAATACCAAAGTTATCAGCCAGGAACAGAATTTGTGGACGGACAGACAGATAGACAGACAGACAGACAGACAGAGTGATTACTATAGGGCACCCGTATCTCCGAATTAAGTATACTGTAGGTCAAGTTTGCTTGTAAGTCAGAGCTAGATATTAGATTTGATAAGCTAATAAATGAAATTGATAGTGAGCTAGACAATATATTTGATGAATTTAGCAATGCCTATGATAGTAAATAAGAAGACAGGGAGATTTAATAGTGCACTAGATGTTAGATTGGATTAGCTTGGGATGGTGATAGTAAGCTGTATGTTGGATTTGATAGTGAACTAGAGATTAGATTTGACAGTGAACTAGAAGTTAGTTTTGATTGAGGTATAGAAGGTTGGTATAACTTAAAGTGAGCTAGTTTGACCTATGTTTGGTATCCGTTGATGTAAATTCTGTTTCCCTATTTGATGGATGTATATTCAGAGGTTATGAAGTTCACCAAGCCTTAGAGTCTGACAAGGAACACTGATCACTGGAGTGCCCTGGATCTATATATATTATGTGTCAATAAATGGTGTGGAATATTAGATACTAATCATCACATGTTTGAGTAGGCTGGCATGTCATCATACAGATATTATATTACATCTAACTGAGAGAGAGTTTCATCCAATCATTTGACTTAATTTCTGTAAAGAAAATAGGATGTAGAGATTTGAAGTAAAAGTACAATATGTTCGTGATGTACGTAGGATGAGCGCTAACAAAATAAAATGCACATGATTTGATCTCTAATCCCCTAACTTACTTAATTGGCTGTAAAAAAGCAAGTAGAACTGTATATTCAATAAGAGGAGTTTTTCTTATAATTAAATCAATCTAAATTGCATCAGAATTCTACGATTCTGCCTAGGTAAAAGAGCATTATAGTCTGGCATGCAATCGCTGACGTTTCGCCAGAATTTTTGTCACGAAAAGAGATAAATTTTCAAGGATGATTACATTAAATAAATGCTATCAGTACATCTGGGAGCAGCCAGGACATAAAGCATTCTCTGATTAATACCGTATTACCCTGGCAGGTTAAACACCAATGCCTAAAGGACAAAAAAAATGGATGAAATTCAGCTACTCGGCATATTCAGGAGTGGAAACAAAGAAACGAAACACATGTGTTAGTACAGAATGTAATACTATATAGATGTTCCTTCTATACAGGTAACAACACATAGTCCTCTAACAGAAATGATAAACAACACTTTGTCGATTGAACAATTGACATATCGGAGAATTTTTTTATCACCTTTTCTCAGTCATAAGGTAACTTAAGAGCAATGTCATTATTTCATTTACTATTGTAGATGTCACTATAATCAGTTTTTTTTTTATTGTCGCTAGGCAGGTCACCTGATTTTATACCTAGTTTGCTAAAACATGAAGAACTTGCTGATACATTCCTATTGGTGTTGTTAAAGTCCCTATTGGTGTTGTTATAGTCCCTATTGGTGTTGTCATAGTCCCTATTGGTGTTGTTAAAGTCCCTATTGGTATTGTTATAGTCCCTATTGGTGATGTCATAGTCCCTATTGGTGTTGTTATAGTCCCTATTGGTGTTGTTATAGTCCCTATTGGTCTTGTTATAATCCCTATTGGTGATGTCATTGTCCCTATTGGTGATGTTATAGTCCCTATTGGTGATGTCATAGTCCCTATTGGTGTTGTTATAATCCCTATTGGTGATGCCATAGTCCCTATTGGTGTTGTTATAATCCCTATTGGTGATGTCATAGTCCCTATTAGTGTTGTCATAGTCCCTATTGGTGATGTCATAGTCCCTATTGGTGTTGTTATAATCCCTATTGGTGATGTCATAGTCCCTATTGATGTTGTCATAGTCCCTATTAGTGTTGTCATAGTCCCTATTGGTGATGTCATATTCCCTATTGGTGTTGTTATATTCCCTATTGGTGTTGTCATAGTCCCTATTGGTGTTGTCATAGTCCCTATTGCTGTTGTCATGGGATTTCTTGAACTTCAATGAACCTTCTACTAAGAGGACATTAGATATCATTCTCCCCTGTATTGGAAACACATGGTTGTCAAAAGTTTCAAGATGGCCACTGGGAGCCATATTGAATTTGAACTCCAACTCCAACTCCAAATCAAAGTTGTGTTGATACTTTTGTATAAGAAGGAAATAATCGTAGGAACTCAGTCATCCTGCTACAGACTATGGAGAGTCTGCTAGCTCTGTACAAGCTTATATTTCAATGAAATATTTCTGGAAAGAAATTTCTTACATACCACAATGCGAGGGATGTGTCGCTGGTCCTCAGGACCATACACTCCGGCTAAACGTAACGCACATGTCCTCAAACCTTCCCGTCCATCTGTCCTCAGGACCGCCTGTTCGGCCACACTTTTGGTTCGTGAATAGTGATCAGGATGCTGGCAATAAATAAAAGTAAGTATAGTCGGTAACAAATTTACAAAAAGATCAGGGACTCACATGATTGTCACAAACTTGAATAACATTTCTTCCCTTTGACTAATGATAAACGTTCAAAATTTAAAAAAAATTGTGAACCTTTTAGAATTATTACTTGATTCTTGCTGTGTGAAAATTGAAAATGTCATCATTTGGCTTTCAAGGAAATTGAACTCAGAGGAAAGCAATTCAATAGAACTTTTGCAGTGCCATGAATACTGCCTTCAAGGACAGATGTCATGTGTCCTCAAAAAAACAGCTAGTGCACTTTTATAAGGTATTAAATGGCAGGCACGACAATCAACCTGCCCACAGCCCACTAATAGTATACAGTGAATTCTGCATGAGACAATTAAACAATGGAATAAAATTAATCTCAATGAAGGTTTCATATCCCGATTTATTTTCAACACATGAATTTCCTCATCATTGGCGCTCAAGCTTTCCTCTCAAAGGAGACATCAAACGGGAGGCTAATCAAAGCCTTCCACCTATGATCAGTTCTAGTGCATGAAGGCATATCATTAAGTAGGTATAAACCTGGACCTTAAGTGTTTGAAATCTGTTGTGTTGGTAACATGGGTTTATCTCTCAGCATCAGACTGTCAACAATGTGGTGGACTTTCATACTGGGTCGTTTAAAATTTTTCATTATATGTCAGTCATTCTTGATAAAAACATCCTATTTTCCTGTTTATAGATACGTTGTAAATGAAATAAGAATATAAAGAGTGATATCTCTGTAGTAAACTCCATTCCAATACAGAGATGTTGTATATTTGAGACGTAATTGAGGACAAGGAAACGTTTTGCATACTTCATATTCCAATGCTGATATAATGAAGAAAAGTTTATTACAAGAATTTGAGAATGCATACTTATCAAGATGTCTGATTTACAATCAGGAGAACTAGCTCATTTCTGGGAAGGTTACTGGGGTCATTATCACTGCTAATTTGATTAAACAGGAAGTACACTCGCTTCATATCTTAACTTGAATCTTCAATTTGACCATTTTTACAGTTGAGTGATTAGCATGCGATCTAGATCTGTCATCAACTTGTATGAATCACCTGTTTTCTCTTGAATAATTAATTTGACAATTGATCACGAACAGAGCAAAGACAATAGGAAATTATCCACATGTCTGAGTTCTGAGTAATTGTTAGATTCTGTATTACAAAATATTTGTTAAAGTACCTTTTTTCACAGGCTAGCTACTGAACGATTTTCCCCATTAGTGTATAAATTTCCAAAATTAAGGTTTAATGTGCTCAAAAAAGACAGGGTGTAAACCATCATTTTGAGTCCTAATGTATACATAACTTTTTCCTGGATTTCAGTACCTTTTTTTCTACTACAAACTTTGGATAAAACTTGTGTAAATTTTGAATTCTACATAATTAACATAGTTTTGTATATTGTATATCAAATCAATACATCATTTTATTAACTTGATATTACTTAACACAAAAAACTAGTGTACATCAGATCTGATCAACTTATTGTTTAGGTAAACTGACTTTTCAGGTGTATATCAGATTTGACTAAAACCTTTTTAGACAGGATGAGTTCTATAGTATACGGAAGATGTGATCAAGTTCTTGACATTGGTATCAGAACAAGGTTTTAGATGAAGCTGATTGGTATCAGAACAAGGTTCTAGATGAAGCTGATTGGTATCAGAACAAGGTTCTAGATTAAATTCATATTGCTATCAGAGCAAGCAAGATTCCAGGTGAAAATGATCTTAGTTTCTGGGAAAGATTCAAGGAAAAGCTGACATAAGTATCAGGAAAATATTCCAAATGAAATTGACATTGGTGTCAGAACAATGTTCCAGGTACAACTGACCATAGTATCAAGGAAAGGTTCTAGGTGAAGCTGACGGGGTCTCACATCAAATACACAAAGGGATCACTTACGTCTCATAATACATCTTACAGGAGATAGAACCTGTTTAAGTGATATTGATGGGAAGTGGTTCCCCCCGGCCTCACCACTTGTTCCTACAGAATTGTAGGTATTACTTAGCTCTATCATTATGTACAGGTCACAGTGAGCTATGTGTCAAACAATGCTTACTTTGCATGTCTTTGTCAATTCCTGCCCGATCCTAATTATACAGTATATACCGAGACAAGAAAGTTGAACAAATCTGTGTGTCGGTAAACTTCCCTAACCACTGTTATCTAGACTGTGCGTACTGCTATAGTACTCTTTAATCTTATGTTTATCCAGACGCTAACTATGTCAACTCACGAAATAGCACCATTTCGGTTAACGCCTTAAAATGAAAGTTCAAAAAACTAAAAGACTAAAAAACACTTTATAGATTACATGTGGACAGGTGACTAAATGTCTTAGAGATATTACACTGATTAAGCAGGGAAAATTTGGAAAAGGACCATCATCTACATTATCTTTATACAAAAACTCAGACCAATATTTCAATTAAAGGAATGTTTTTCTTTTCCTTAAGAAGTCTCTGCATTTACTTAAAACTTTTATTTTCAGAAAAAAATTATACATTTGTGATTGTTAAAAAAATCTAGAAATTGGAAAATGTATGCTTAATTTCCATTGGGAACAGGGCCTTTATTCAGCCATTGAGACACTATTGCAAAAGCCCTGTTGCTCTATGACCAGATGACTTAATATTTCTAAACATTTTCTTCAGGTTGGTAAGTATGGATTATGAAAAGTCCTTTTTATACAACCAATCACTTTTTTTTTTAGAGTCTTTGAGCCCCCTTGTCTCGATTTAGAACTGGCCCACTGCAGCGTATCCAGATGTCTTCTTTTATCTGCCGCTTGAACAGATTGCTCTCTCTGTCCAAGGGGGCTCAAAGACTCTCGCATAACTACGACCAAGTATTAAACAAAGCGTAGCTGAATCGAGTCATTTCGGTACATATATAACAACTATTGTATATATGCTTACAGCGAAGCCAAATCAACATCTATTTTTGTGGACACCTTGTACACATTTTACACCTTTGTGTGCATATGCTTCACTGTCATTTGTCTGATGAAGGTGACAGTGAACATATCGTACTAGTCATCGATACGTCACATAGATAATTGTATTGGTTGTGTAAAAAGAGCTTTTCATGATCAGATGACTTAATGACTTTCTACTGATTATATACTGTATATCATGAAATGTTCGTGTGTACTTTTTTTTTGTGGTTTAGAGCTTTCGTGGGTAAAAACTTTCGTGGTTAGCCTGTACTCAAATACATCGAAATATATCCACCATTCCATGAATCATTTGTCCAATACCAGTCCAGAACACATTTGTGGTATGTTTTAAAATGACAAAGAGTCACACTAACCATGCTTCTCNAGCAGGGAAAATTTGGAAAAGGACCATCATCTACATTATCTTTATAAAAAAACTCACACAGGTAAAGTAAACATAACTGCGGTGGGAGTGTTGACATCATGTTATGAAAAAAAATTGTCACTAACCTGTTCTCGCGACGCCCCATAGGCCTACTGTTTCACTTGATTGGTCACATTCTTAATTTGATAACACATGTCCATTTATGTAAAAGCATACCTTTATTTTAAATGAAGTGTTCAATTATCTAAAGTATTTGTTTGTGAATCGCTTTGTAAATATCACTCAGAAATGTGAAATCGGTATATAAACTAAAATAGGAACACAGTCTGATGAAATCCGGAATTGTTAATTTGCTGCGAAAATACTTACAGTTTTTTATACACATACAAGTTTATGCACAACAAACCTTTCATGTTATACAGTATGGACAAGTGGTTTAAGAATGCAAAAGGGTTGGTTTTAAAAAAGCGTTGAGGTAAGGGGTTCCACTGTACCAGTCACAATCGCAAAGAAGAGTTTGACTTCACAGCTGTGCTTCTTATTTCATTTTGATACTAAGCATTACAATTTCTGGGTAGAAAAATCGGCAGTAAGTAGGAATGGCAGTCGATACTGACGGGTCCCAAGTCCATTGAAATCACAACCTTTTCTTTCTCTCTGTCAAATGTTTGCACAGTTTGCTATTTAAATGACCTCAACTTATACTACTTAAGTTTATTCTACTTAAAAAGTAGTAATTATTTACAAAATTTTTACACTGTCCTATCAATTTATAGAAAAAAATCACTAAAGCAATTCACATAAATACATCCGAAACTACAGTATTTGTAAAGATAAAAGAGAAAAATATTCAAACTAAACATCAACAGTTAACTTGGGAATAGTATCAAGCTTAGAAGTTGTTTTTGAGAGATTGGTTTTCAAAGACTCCTTAACACAGCTAATGATCCACATGTCCAGAGGGAGGTACGGAGGCTGTTCAATAATTCTGTTGCTGATTTGTTAAAACATCAGTTTCCGTACCTGACGATGCCAGTTTTCCGAGCAGTCAGTAAGGCGCCAGACTGTGACCCGAGTAGTCTTGTTCGAACATAAGGTAACACAAGTTCCTTGAAGATTATTCAATACACACAAATAAGGATGGTTTTCTTCTGGTAGCAAGTGCATGGACATCTTGGTAGATGTTAAGTGGTCTCTGTTGTGTATGAATAACAAAACGGGAAGTTGCGTTTTTTACTGTCTGGATTTGTTGCAATAGTGTTGTAATGATTCTATAAAGTATTACGTTCCTGTGGAAAGGCACTAAAATGGTAACCCCTTTTTCTTATTCTGGTCACCATCTAACTGTCACAGATATCAGGACAGTGAAATAAAACAGACCACCCCTTCCTGATAACACAAAGTGGTCTCTCAGGTACATGTAGGTATATGTAGGTATATGAGCTTGAGGTTTTTGAAGTAAAACCAATTTTCATGATGTAATACTTACCATAACTTTAGTATGCATATACAATACCTACACCCATCTTTGTAGCCCAAAAACAAAAGATTCAAATATCCCTACCTCCCTACCGTGACGTAACCTCTATCTCGATGACAGAGCCACGGAGTGATCTCCCTTCCTCAAACCCCCTTTTATGGAGCCTAAAGGCAGCCAGGATGAGGAGGCAAGGGGAGGAATACAGGGTGGGACTCCATAAAGTTATGGTAAGTATTACATCATGAAAATTGGTTTTACTTCAAAAACCTCAATTTCATTTCAGTAATAATTACCATAACTTTAGTATGCGAATTCGTCTTACCGTAGTGGAGGCTTCGAATCCAGGCAGACCAGGCTGACGGAACAAACTCGAGACATGCTCAAGGTAGGGAAAAGGTTCAAGGAACCCCCCTAATAAAGCCCCGAAAGTAATTAAAAAATGGAAAACCTCCCCGTGAAACGAGCAGGTGTACCACCGTGGTGCCTGATAGCATACTATTTAAAATCACTGAATTACTGTGGAGGAACAGCCACAGACTGTGCAACCACCACCGGTCCAAGGGAATACAATCCATCAGAATGAGAGGCCAAGGACCGGAGATAAAAATCCGTGAAGGTAGTCTGTCCGCGCCAGAAAGCTGCGGACATGACCTCCTGAAAGGGGGACCCATTGAGGAGGGCCCATGACGCAGCAAGGGCCCTGATCTCATG
>NW_018405300.1:765450-767711 GCF_002113885.1 Mizuhopecten yessoensis
CTGCCAACCTAGAAACCAAAGGAACACCTTACCCTAGCCTAGAAACCAAAGGAACACCTTACCCTAACCTAGAAATCAAAGGAACACCTTGTCCTAACATATAAACCAAAGGAATACCTTTCCCTAGCCTAGAAACCAAAGGAACACATTGCCCTAGCCTAGAAATCAAAGGAACACCTTGTCCTAAAATATAAACCAAAGGAACACCTTGCCCTAGCCTAGAAACCAAAGGAACACATTGCCCTAGCCTAGAAAACCAAAGGAATACCTTGCCCTAGGCTAGAAACCAAAGGAACACATTGCTCTAGCCTAGAAACCAAAGGAACACCTTGCCCTAGCATAGAAACCAAAGGAACACCTTGTCCTAGCCTAGAAACCAAAGGAATACCTTGCCCTAGCCTAGAAAGCAAAGGAACACCTTTCCCTAGCCTAGAAAACAAAGGAACACCTTGCCCTAGCCAAGAAACCAAAGGAACACCTTGCCCTAGCCAAGAAACCAAAGGAACACCTTGTGCTGGGCTAGAAACCAAAGGAACACATTGCTCTAGCCTAGAAACCAAAGGAACACCTTGCCCTAGCTTAGAAACCAAAGGAACACCTTGTCCTAGCCTAGAAACCAAAGGAACACCTTGTCCTAGCCTAGAAATCAAAGGAACACCTTTCCCTAGGCTAGAAACCAAAGGAACACCTTGCCCTAGCCTAGAAACCAAATGCATTCATGGCCCACACCTATAAACTGTAAAAACCTATTGCTGTAACCTTATTGCCAAAGAAACCTATGGTCCCTGCCTACAAGACAATTATCCAAATATCCCATGGCCCCAGTACAGAAGCCATTAGAAATAACACATGGTCCACACATTTAAACCAAAGGAACCAATAGCCCAAGCTAAATCATAAACCAATAGAACCAATTGCACAAGCCTAGAAACCATGGAACAAATTGCATCAGCATATAAACCTAAGGAACTCATATTCATGGCCCTAAGTCTATAAACAAGAGGAAATCATAGCACAAGCCTAGAAACCACAGAAACTCATTGATACCCGCCTTAAAACCTATAATCCCTAGGAGCCCCCATCACTATCTTATCCGATCAACCAAAAGAACCCCTGGCTCCACCCTAGAAACTAAGGAAACCTATGCCCTAGCCTAGAAACCAAAAGAACCCATGGCACAAACCTATAAATCAAAGGAACTGATAACCCCAGCCTCTAAACCAAAGGAACCAATAACTCCAGCCTCTAAACCAAAGGAACCGATAACCCTAGCCTCTAAACCAAAGGAACCGATAACCCTAGCCTCTAAACCAAAGGAACCGATAACCCAAACCTTTAAACCAAAGGAACTGATAAGCCCAGCCTCTAAACCAAAGGAACCTATAACCCCAGCCTCTAAACCAAAGGAACCGATAACCCCAGCCTCTAAACCAAAGGAACCGATAACCCTAGCCTCTAAACCAAAGGAACCGATAACCCTAGCCTCTAAACCAAAGGAACCGATAACCCAAACCTTTAAACCAAAGGAACTGATAAGCCCAGCCTCTAAACCAAAGGAACCTATAACCCCAGCCTCTAAACCAAAGGAACCGATAACCCCAGCCTCTAAACCAAAGGAACCGATAACCCTAGCCTCTAAACCAAAGGAACCGATAACCCCAGCCTCTAAACCAAAGGAACCGATAACCCTAGCCTCTAAACCAAAGGAACCAATAACCCCAGCCTCTAAACCAAAGGAACCGATAACCCAAACCTTTAAACCAAAGGAACAGATAAGCCCAGCCTCTAAATTAAAGGAACCTATAACCCCAGCCTCTAAACCAAAGGAACCGATAACCCCAGCCTCTAAACCAAAGGAACCGATAACCCTAGCCTCTAAACCAAAGGAACCGATAACCCCAGCCTCTAAACCAAAGGAACCGATAACCCTAGCCTAGAAACCAAAAGAACCCATGGCACAAACCTATAAATCAAAGGAACTGATAACCTCAGCCTCTAAACCAAAGGAACCAATAACTCCAGCCTCTAAACCAAAGGAACTGATAACCCTAGCCTCTAAACCAAAGGAACCGATAACCCTAGCCTCTAAACCAAAGGAACCGATAACCCCAGCCTCTAAACCAAAGGAACCGATAACCCAAACCTTTAAACCAAAGGAACAGATAAGCCCAGCCTCTAAATTAAAGGAACCTATAACCCCAGCCTCTAAACCAAAGGAACCGATAACCCCAGCCTCTAAACCAAAGGAACCGATAACCCTA
>NW_018405300.1:768251-770436 GCF_002113885.1 Mizuhopecten yessoensis
CCCAGCCTATCAACTAAAGGAACCGATAACCCCAGCCTATCAACCATAGGAACCGATAACCATAGCCTTATAACCATAGGATTTGATAACCCAAGCCTCTAAACCAAAGCAACTGATAACCCCAGCCTATCAACCATAGGAACTGATAACCCCAGCCTATCAACCATAGGAACTGATAACCCTAACCTTATAACCATAGGAACCGATAACCCAAGCCTCTAAACCAAAGGAGCCGATTACCCAAGCCTCTAAACCAAAGGAACCGATTACCCCAGCCTATCAACTAAAGGAACCGATTACCTCAGCCTCTAAACCAAAGGAACCGATAACAAACCCTTTGCCCTAGCCAAGAAACATTACCCCAGCCTATCAACTAAAGGAACCGATAACCCCAGCCTATCAACCATAGGAACCGATAACCCTAACCTTATAACCATAGGAACCGATAGCCATAGCCTTATAACCATAGGATTTGATAACCCAAGCCTCTAAACCAAAGCAACTGATAACCCCAGCCTATCAACCATAGGAACTGATAACCCTTGCCTTATAACCATAGGATTTGATAACCCAAGCCTCTAAACCAAAGTAACCAATAACCTCAGCCTATCACCCAAAGGAAATGATAACCCCAGCCTCTAAACCAAAGGACCCGATAACTCAAGCCTCTAAACCAAAGGAACCGATTACCCCAGCCTCTAAACCAAAGCAACTGATAATCCCAGCCTAACAACCATAGGAACTGATAACCCTAGCCTTATAACCATAAGATTTGATAAACCAAGCCTCGAAACCAAATAAACCAATAACCCCAGCCTCTAAACCAAATAAACCGATAACCCCAGCCTCTAAACCAAATAAACTGATAACCCCAGCCTCTAAACTAAATAAACCAATAACCCCAGCCTCTGAACCAAATAAACCGATAACCCCAGCCTCAAAACAAACTAAATAAACTTCTTTCTTTCACAGATACGGCTACATTACGGCAATCTTTACAGTGATCAAAAGGACAAGACAGACCTAGTCTTGTTAATGGAATCAGTTATCTACGATTACTTTTTGCACTTCTGTCAATGCTAGGTCTGTATCAGAGTTCAGCAAGACATTAACGTTTGTTGATAAAGAATCTGTAACGCGCTATCAAGAGACATCTTTGAACTTACACAAGCTGTGACATAATCCAGGCTCACTTCTTCCAACAGCAGAAATACATTTATTGGGTTGTATACCCATATTTATAGTAAGACCAATTGTGTACCTTAACCATTATATACAAGTTTTCCATATTTAGGCACTTTAGAGAAATTCCAAATGGCTATATAGAATAAGTCCATGTCAATTTGGCTAAGTAAAAATAAATTTATTATGGTAGATGTTGGATCTTTGTCTGTTGATACTCAGAAATCTGCTATTGGCACTAGGGGCATGCATTACAGAGATAACGGTATTTTCCGTAGGGAACATTACCGTAATTACCTATTTGGGGGTACTGGTATGTATCTGCACCACTGTACAGGATACTGGTAAGACCTAGTGTTGGCAATCCTTGTTTGATTTTGCTGGTCTAGGGAGTCATAATCAGCAAACCTTAACGATTAACCTAGGAGATTAAAAGATGGATTTTTTCCATGTAGTCAAAGTAAGTTCTATAATATGTAGGAAAAACTTAATGTGATGGTGATGATTTGAGATGGTCCTCTTTGCAATGAAGAAATTTCAGAAGTAATTTACAACAAGGTCTATCCTCTGTGTAAGTAGACTCCATTGCAAAATACCTGAAACACAACTGATACCCTCTTAACACAGACATATTAGTGTAGCAGAACTGGCCTTGGTCGGCGACCAGGAAGCTCAATGGGAAGAGCGCTCGTCTAGAGTTCAGAGGGTCCTGGGTTCAAATCTGGCCATTGCAATTCTCTTTTCCTATTACATTAGAAATGAATCAGATGAGCAGTCATCAGAAATATAGAGTCATGTACGCCTGTAGCAAAGAATTTCCTCAGCTGCAATCTTCACACTAAAATGTTTAAGGAGTCAGAACTGAGGTCACGGTCATAGCCAAGCACTTCTTCTATACCAATCCTCCCTTTAAATGTCTGAGGAATCAGATGTAAGTCACTCTCGTATTCAATAACTTCCTCTATACCCATCCTCCCTTTAAATGTCTGAGGAATCAGATGTA
>NW_018405300.1:774024-783738 GCF_002113885.1 Mizuhopecten yessoensis
TAGAAGTTTCGGAAAAAAATCCCAGCAAAAAATGCCTCTTAAATGAAACAATTTGATAACAGATTTTATCACGAATATCTAAAATGGTCACTATGGAAACCAAGTAGAGAGCAGAAATGAGGAAGATTGTATCTGCACACAATTAACTGTACTAGGGGGATTTCAAATTAATGATCTTTTGTTTGATTGGTTAATCAAATATGATAAGGTCATTTTCAACCAGGTGAATCTTCAAAGATAATTTCCTTTTCTTGATGAAATGTTTGTATTCATAATTTAAAAGTGATGTTATCTATTACTTAAAAAAGTCTTTATTATCTGTGATGACACTAGTTTGTCCGTTCTTTTATTACCACTAGGTGACACTAATTAGTCATCTCCTAAGTACAAATGTGGACAATGTCCACAACATGGAGATTAAAGAGAGGAGAATTCTGTTTGAAATCACTGTAGCATTTTATTCAGGGACCAACTATGATGAAGGAAATTAATTGTTAAGTTCAATCAATATTGTAATAAAGAGCATCTCAAAGTGATGGAATATCAATCTTTTCAATTACCAATATACAAGATAATCAGTACTTAAGTAGTTCAAAGAAACAGTCACTACCACATGTTTCTGTGTCAGTGTTTTTATAGAGGGAATGATATATCACCTGTTTTTATTTATTTATTGTTTGACTACAAACTCTTTGAATTTCTTCTACCTGTTTTTCACTATTCCAGCTGGTGTGTGTAGGTGTAGGGTGTGTGGGAGTGATGGATGTGGGTGTGGAAGTAGGGTGTGGGTGTGGGGGTGATGGGTGTGGGGGTGATTGGTGTGGGGGTGATGGGTGTTGGTGTAGGGGTTGAGTGTGGGGGTGATGGGTGTGGGTGTATGTGTGTGGGGGTGATGGGTGTTGGTGTAAGGGTTGAGTGAGGGGGGTGATGGGTGTGGGTGTATGTGTGTGGGAGTGATGGGTGTTGGTGTAGGGGTTGAGTGTGGGGGTGATGGGTGTGGATGTATGTGTGTGGGAGTGATGGATGTGGGTGTAGGGGTTGTGTGAGTGTAGGGGTTGTGTGGGTGTAGGGTGTGTGGGTGTAGGGTGTGTGGGTGTAGGGTGTGTGGGAGTGATGGGTGTTGGTGTAGGGGTTGAGTGTGGGGTGATGGGTGTGGGTGTAGGGGTTGTGTGGGTGTAGGGTGTGTGGGTATGTGGGTGTGAGGGTGTAGGGTGTGTGGGAGTGATGGGTGTTGGTGTAGGGGTTGTGTGTAGGGGTGATGGTTGTTGGTGTAGGGGTTGTGTGTAGGGGTGATGGTGTTGGTGTAGGGGTTGTGTGTAGGGGTGATGGGTGTGCGACTAGGGGTTGTGTGACGGGGTGATGGGTGTGGGTGTAGGGGTTGTATGTGGGGGTGATGGGTGTGGCGTGGCTGTAGGGGTTGTGTATGGGGGGGATGGGTGTTGGTGTAGGGGTTGTGTGTAGGGGTGATGGGTGTGCGACTAGGGGTTGTGTGACGGGGTGATGGGTGTGGGTGTAGGGGTTGTATGTGGGGGTGATGGGTGTGGCGTGGCTGTAGGGGTTGTGTATGGGGGTGATGGGTGTGGCTGTAGGTGTGTGTGGGTGATGGGTGTTGGTGTAGAGGGTGTGGGGGTGATGTGGTGATGGGTGTGGGGGTTGTATGCAGGGGTGATGGGGGGGGCGTGGCTGTAGGGGTTGTGGATGGGGGGGATGGGTGTTGGTGTAGGGGGTGTGAGGGTGATGGGAGTGGGTGTAGGGGTTGTGTGGGGGGGTGATGGAGATGGCGTGGCTGTAGGGGTTGTGGATGGGGGGGATGGGTGTTGGTGTAGGGGGTGTGGGGGTGATGGGGTGATGGGTGTTGGTGTAGGGGGTGTGAGGGTGATGGGTGTGGGTGTAGGGGTTGTGTGTGGGGGTGATGGAGATGGCGTGGCTGTAGGGGTTGTGTATGGGGGTGATGGGTGTTGGTGTAGGGGTTGTATGTGGGGTTGATGGGGGTGGCGTGGCTGTAGGGGTTGTGTATTGGGGTGATGGGTGTTGGTGTAGGGGGTGTGGGTGTGTGTTGGGGTGATGGGGTGATGGGTGTGGGTGTAGGGGTTGAATGTGGGGGTGATGGGGGTGGCGTGGCTGTAGGGGTTGTGTATGGGGGTGATGGGTGTTGGTGTAGGGGTTGTATGTGGGGGTGATGGGTGTGGGTGTAGGGGTTGTATGTGGGGGTGATGGGGGTGGCGTGGCTGTAGGGGTTGTATGTGGGGGTGATGGGTGTTGGTGTAGGGGTTGTAGGGTAGATTTTTCCAAGAGGGACCTGCCCTATATAATACTAGTCTGTAACATGGACCATATATTTTCTTTCATGGACAATACTAAGTAAATTTCCAGTTAAAGAATCAATGGAGGTCCGCGCCAAGAAGTCTCCAAATTCTATTGATTGATATTAAAATCGATTTAAAACCTTAAAATTCTCAGCTTTAATGGTGTTACATTTAACATTCAGAGCAGATATTAAAAAAAAATGGTCTCTTTAACAACATGTCTCACCAATAAAACTGTGAATAAAGTATGCTAGTGTTATGTAATTCTTCTAATTCATTAAATCATCATACAAGAGACCAGTATCTAGAATAAAAGGCATCAAGTAAATTAATTACAAGCCGAGTAATTCCAGTATTTCCTATCCCAGGGTGACCAGTATGAATTGTGGAAAAGTTCAGGCTTTGAAATGCACATCAATTTTTAATTTTTAATCACTTCGTGGTGAGATTGAGAACTCCCTATTGGCATGTAATACACAGCTATTTCTCTTTCTAGATATTTATCTATATTTCATATTCAAAGTAACTTCATAAACATTTTCATGTTAAACATCAAAAACAATATCCAGAAGAACTGCTTCATTGTATATTTCTGGTAGGCATTTCAGAGATATGTAAACCTGACACATTTATATGTAATGATGTAGTGTTACAAAATGTATGTAAACCTGACACATTTATATGTAATGATGTAGTGTTATATTAACCTGACACATTTATATGTAATGATGTAGTGTTATGTAAACCTGACACATTTATATGTAATGATGTAGTGTTATATAAACCTGACACATTTATATGTAATGATGTAGTGTTATATAAACCTGACAAATCTATAAGTAATGATGTAGTGTTATGTAAACCTGACACATTTATGTGTAATGATGTAGTGTTATATAAACCCGACACATTTATATGTAATGATGTAGTGTTATGTAAACCTGACACATTTATATGTAATGATGAAGTGTTATATAAACTTGACACATCTATAAGTAAGGATGTAGTGTTATATAAACCTGACAAATCTATATGTAATGATGGAGTGTTATGTAAACCTGACACATTTATATGTAATGATGTAGTGTTCTATAAACCTGACCCATTTATATGTAATGATGTAGTGTTATATAAATCTGACACATTTATATGTAATGATGTAGTGTTATGTAAACCTGACAATTTATATGTAATGATGTAGTGTTACAAAATGTATGTAAACCTGACACATTTATATGTGATGATGTAGTGTTATATAAACCTGACACATTTATATGTGATGATGTAGTGTTATATAAACCTGACAAATCTATATGTAATGATGTAGTGTTATGTATACCTGACACATTTATATGTAATGATGTAGTTTTATATAAACCTGACACATTTATATGTGATGATGTAGTGTTATGTAAACCTGACACATCTATATGTAAAGTTAATTATCAATCTGATGTAATATTTGTATTCTATGATACTGATTGACTTTTATTAATTAAACATCTATATCTTTCTATAACAAAGGGAACAACCTTTAACTAAATGCATTTAAGGTAATATGTGACAGGTAATTGATTGATTGATTGTTAAACTTGACACATCTATCAGTAATGATGTAGTGTTATATAAACCTGACACATTTATATGTGATGATGTAGTGTTATGTAAACCCGACACATTTATATGTGATGATGTAGTGTTATGTAAACCCGACACATTTATATGTGATGATGTAGTGTTATGTAAACCCGACACATTTATATGTGATGATGTAGTGTTATATAAACCTGACACATTTATATGTGATGATGTAGTGTTATGTAAACCCGACACATTTATATGTGATGATGTAGTGTTATGTAAACCTGACAATTTATATGTAATGATGTAGTGTTACAAAATGTATGTAAACCTGACACATTTATATGTGATGATGTAGTGTTATGTAAACCCGACACATTTATATGTGATGATGTAGTGTTATGTAAACCCGACACATTTATATGTGATGATGTAGTGTTATATAAACCTGACACATTTAGATGTAATGATGTAGTGTTATATAAATCTGACACATTTATATGTAATGATGTAGTTTTATATAAACCTGACACATTTATATGTGATGATGTAGTGTTATATAAACCTGACAAATCTATATGTAATAATGTAGTGTTATGTAAACCTGACACAAGTGTTATGTAAACCTGACACATTTACATGTAATGATGTAGTGTTATGTAAACTTGACACATTTCTATGTAATGATGTAATGTTATGTAAACTTGACACATCTATATGTTATGATATAGTGTTATGTAAACCTGACACATTTATATCTAATGATGTAGTGTGATGTAAATCTGACACATTTATATGTAATGATGTAGTTTTATATAAACCTGACACATTTATATGTGATGATGTAGTGTTAGTTAAACCTGACACATTTACATGTAATGATGTAGTGTTATGTAAACTTGACACATCTATATGTTATGATGTAGTGTTATGTAAACCTGACAATTTATATGTAATGATGTAGTGTTATGTAGACTTGACACATCTATATGTAATGATGTAGTGTTATGTAAACTTGACACATTTATATGTAATGATGTAGTTTTATATAAACCTGACACATTTATATGTGATGATGTAGTGTTATATAAACCTGACACATTTATATGTAAAGTTAGTTATCAATCTGATGTAATATTTGTTATCTATGATACTGATTGACTTTTATTAATTAAACATCTATATCTTTCTATAACAAAGGGAACAACCTTTAACTAAATGCATTTAAGGTAATATGGTGTAATACAGGTAATTGATTGATTGATTGTTTTTACGTCGCTTCACTACTGAGTATTTCGGTTATCCAGCAGACGACTGATATAGATGATAATGAAGTTTTACAATGTACATTGTATATAGGGGAGATAACTACCTTGTCTAAGGGGAGGTAAGGCAGTGTTTCATCGCCATCTCTTGTCTCTTGTCCCCCAAACACCACATTGTAGGTACTGGTATATACCAGACGCTTGATTCGGTTTTTCAGACAGGCTGTAAATATATAAATATAAACCAATCATCAGCATTAAAGTAGTTTTCAAAATGTAATCATTCTAACATATACACTCTTTAAGTAGTATGTATACGGTAGATTTGTTCTAAAGAGACATCTCTTCAGCATCCTCACTGTGGAGACTACATATGCCACAGTAAACATGATAGGCCTTGACTTGTCCATCTCCCTATCTTAACTTAGCCTCGATCAGCGCTATGTGGCAGTTTGGAGTACAGTAAATTGTGCTTCACATCTTAAAGGTTACAAATGCAATATATTACTACAAAGTACAATTTGAAAAAAAACACTCAATTTTGTAGTTGACAGTTTCATAACAGAAGGTTAATGCTTTAAACACTATCAGTTCCTGCTGCTCATAAACGGCCCTGTCTAGGGGGAGATAACTGAGCCCCATGAGGCCCTATACCAGCACTGACAACATCATGTGATAAAGTAATAGTTGTAAAAGATCGCCGCTCAGTGCTGATAACGATGCTCATAGAAACATTGTCTCCACAAAATCCATCAAAACTTACAACTTTAAACAATCCCCAATGACACATATCTCAGATTAAATCAGATTTCTTCTTTTTTTTCATTTTTTCTCTCACGATAAAATTGGAAATTTACTTTTAAAAATATTCAAATGTTAAAGTTTTTCAGGGAATAGGAGACAAGATGACTCCAACACCAACCTGACTACAATACATGATTACAAGAAGGTTAACATGAGTCATCTACCACTGTGTAATTACTGATAACATCTTTAAATGGCAATACAGCCAGCAGAATAACCGGTTGGTGACATGCTGCAGTTGTCTGTCTCATGATGCACCAAGTTGTCATATTTGTGGGGCTGAGTTAAAACACTATTGTAAGGGACGCTTACACCCTGATAGTGCAGGCATCTCTGATCGACAGAGAAGATAATGTTAATTAATACTGCTAATCACAGCTATAATAGGTGGCAGACACGTACACTACCCCCCTTAGGTCAGCATGGTGACAGGATTATATCTCCTTTACCAGGGGAATATATCTTGACTACCAACAGACATGCTTTTCTGATGTAATATCTTATGGTCAGGCATGCTAAACACTCCGGGTGACAATGTCTGTCAGTTGTTAACAGTTGTTAACGTCGAGACAAGGTGGAATGCACTTTCTCCATGGATGTTTCAAATGGAATTTTAATTGAAATTTGTTGAAAAATGATATAATTTAGAGCAACTATTACACATCAATCAAAGAAAATCAAATATTTTATGAACTTCATCATTTATTTCAAAGCGTACATCTATACTCTAGTTTCTTTGTTCACATTCTATGATTTATTCTTTACTGCTGTTTCTATGTACATATTCTATACTGCTGTATCTATGTACATATTCTATACTGCTGTATCTATGTACATATTCTATACTCCTGTATCTATGTACATATTCTATACTCCTGTATCTATGTACATATTCTATACTCCTGTATCTATGTACATATTCTATACTCCTGTATCTATGTACATATTCTATACTCCTGTATCTATGTACATATTCTATACTCCTGTATCTATGTACATATTCTATACTCCTGTATCTATGTACATATTCTATACTCCTGTATCTATGTACATATTCTATACTCCTGTATCTATGTACATATTCTATACTCCTGTTTCTATGTACATATTCTATACTCCTGTTTCTATGTACATATTCTATACTCCTGTTTCTATGTACATATTTTATACTCCTGTATCTATATACATATTCTATACTCCTGTGACTATGTACATATTCTATACTCCTGTTTCTATGTACATATTCTATACTCCTGTTTCTATGTAAATATTCTATACTCCTGTATCTATGTACATATTCCATACTCCTGTTTCTATGTACATATTCTATACTCCTGTATCTATGTACATATTCTATACTCCTGTATCTATGTACATATTCTATACTCCTGTTTCTATGTACATATTCTATACTCCAGTATATATGTACATATTCTATACTCCTGTATCTATGTACATATTCTATACTCCTGTTTCTATGTACATATTCTATACTCCGGTATCTATGTACATATTCTATACTCCTGTATCTATATCTTTATTCTATACTCCTGTATCTATGTACATATTCTATACTCCGGTATCTATGTACATATTCTATTCTCCTGTATCTATATCTATATTCTATACTCCTGTTTCTATATACATATTCTATACTCCTGTTTCTATATACATATTCTATACTCCTGTATCTATGTACATATTCTATACTCCTGTATCTATGTACATATTCTATACTCCTGTGACTATGTACATATTCTATACTCCTGTATCTATGTACATAATCTATACTCCTGTATCTATATCTATATTCTATACTCCTGTATCTATGTACATATTCTATACTCCGGTATCTATGTACATATTCTATTCTCCTGTATCTATGTACATATTCTATACTCCTGTTTCTATGTACATATTCTATACTCCTGTTTCTATGTACATATTCTATACTCCTGTATCTACATCTATATTCTATACTCCTGTTTCTATGTACATATTCTATACTCCTGTATCTATATCTATATTCTATACTCCTGTATCTATGTACATATTCTATACTCCTGTTTCTATGCGTATATATATTCTGTTTTATTAAACTGTTTTGCAGCCTTGCCTGTCACTTAATATCATGTTAAGCTGAAATTTTGGGATGCATTCAGAAATATGGATTGCAATGTAACGAATATTAATTTGATTTAACTTTTGATTATTTGTCAATCTTCAAAATATGCAAAAAATAACGAAATTTACTGGTACTAGTCACTATCTAAATGGAAACAACGGTGAGGTTCAAGGTCACTTCTATACAGAGTGACCTCCCCTGACTCAACAACAGAGGTATCGGTTACTAATCTTTCAGAGACAATTAGTCTGAACAATTTGAACAAGTGAATAGACAGCAAGGAGCCTTATAATCAATGAAATCAATGATAAAACGGACAATTTGGGGTTCATGTTGGTTAAAATGTTACAACACAATTATACGTTTTAATACAGATCAAGATGGCTCTCTGCTGATGTGGCGATGGCTACTATCACATGACCCATTGATGCATGTGACCAATCCCTAACAATACAGAATCCAATTACAATAATTACTTTTATTATGTGTAAAGCAAACCTCCAGAAAGAATCTGCCAAGACAACAGCAACACTTGTACTGAGCTGGGTGAATGTCCATCAGAGACTGCATAAAGTTAACATTTATGTACATCCAATAGCAGGATATATATTGAACAGTATACAAGAGGAAGATGAAGGTAACTGTTAAGTGTGAAAATGTATATATAACATAAAGTATTTTTAACAAGGGTACCGGGAAAGCAGAACATAATATGCCTGTCATACATTGCAGTTGTCTGTATGGTTTATATATAAAGGGCCATAACTCCGTAAACTACTGTCCAATTATTGCGGTTATCAAAATCATAAGAGCTATTATAGCAATGAACCTTCCTATGAAGTTTGAAGTTTATCCGTTGAAAACTACCGTAAAAACCCATGTAATTTGCGCACCTGTGTAATTTGTGCACTTTGGGTATTAAATTTCTGGAAAAAAAGTGCGCAAATTACATGGGTTTTTACGGTACTCGAGATATGGAGCAGACACTGTTTTGGAAGTTGAATAAAGGGCCATAACTCTGTGAATTACGGTCCAATAATTACAGTTATCAAACGTGTCTGAGCTATCATGGTAATGAACCTTCCTATAAAGTTAATCCATTGAAAACTACTTGAAATATGGAGCGGACACTTTTGGACAAATGAACAAGAGGCCCAGAGGGCCTGTATCGCTCACCTGGATACCTAAGCAATCATGGCAAAATATTCCCCAAATGAGATCAAGGGAATATGCTAGACCACAAGGCCAATCCTTGTAGCATATCTGTATTAGATTTTTCATGCCCAGCAATTTTATATATGGTTATGGGGTGGGGATCTCAACTGTTTCCAAGCTTTGACTCAGAAACTACATTTAGGTCCCTAGGGTTGTGGCCAGACCCCAGGATCAATTCTAATATCGTGACTGCATTTGTCTCTTTTTGCCCAGCATTTGTATATATAGTTTTGGGGTGGGGATCTCAACCGTTTCAAAGTTATGACCCAGGGGTTAAGTCTGCAAGGGTGGGGCAGGGGTGGAGCAGACCCTGGGGTCAATTCTAATATCATGTCTGCATTCATCTCTTTATGCCCAACAATTGTATATATAGTTTTGGGGTGGGGATCTTAACCATTTCGAAGTTATGACCCAGGGG
>NW_018405300.1:783918-789338 GCF_002113885.1 Mizuhopecten yessoensis
GGGGTCAGCCCCATCATTTGTACAATTTTGAATCCCCACCACCTAGGGATGCTTCCAGTCAAATTTAGTTGAATTCCAATCAGTGGTTAAGGTGAGCTGATAAAGGGTCATAACTCCATGAATTACGGTTCGATAATTGCGGTCGACTTTGTTCGAACTATCATGGCAATGAACCTTCCTGTGAATCTAACTTTTTATGATATGTAAGAAGCCAAAAAAAGTTAAACTGACTTTTTAGAGTGCCATAACAAACTCCCATCAAAATCGTCTTTATTATCTGCTATATCTTGTCCAACTTGCAATATGCAAGACATTTATTTTGCATTCAAAAGCATACACATCAAAATCATCAATTAGTTCAAGAAAATGTAGTTTTATTAACCAAGTTGAAGAAGTTCCTCTATGTAATTTGAGATTAAACATGTGAAATCATTCAAGTTTTGATACAATGATGTTTATTTTTTTTACAATTCACCAATCAGATGTAATGTTACTGCTGTCAGCTCGTTAATTTTAAGCGAACAAAATACAATACACAGATGGGTAATTCAGCATGATACAAATTTTATTGCATGCAACAGTTGTCGGCCAGGAACAAACCAAAAGACGTTATGTTGTTTCAGCTAGTTTAATCACCAGTTAAGGGACTTGAGATTGATATCATTGTTACATTTTTTTTTCTGTAATAGCAGCAGGATTTTTTTTGTTCAAATATTGTATTTTTAAGATTCATCAGTTTTCCCCAGAGTCCAAATGAATGAAATATTGCCAATGTTTTCATCAGCTTTTGAAGGTGTTGGGGAAGTTAACAACAATTTTCACATATAAATCATGTGGTTTTGATTTGTTTCTATAACGGAATGCGCCCTGAGAGGGACAGAGCGCGGGGCTTTGAGAGGTGATCAATGTGACAGTCATGCTGGACTGAAGAACTTCACTGCACGTACTGATATACAATCACAATAGGATCACATCATAGGAACCGACCCCTAGGTGTCTCTCAGTGCTGCATACTGACAGATACTTCTCTACATGTGCAGTCGCTCGGATACGAGGCTGCCATCCTTGAAACTCCACGGGAACTAGGAAGTACCCATGACAATGCTGTGGTAACACGCAATCCTTGCCACGACAACCATCTACGAACACAGTACTGAACACAATGCTCCACCAATCGAGGATTGTCATCGTTTGGTTACACATGGTAAGTCAGGATCAGTAATGGAACACACAAAGGGAGAAAATAACAAATGATGAAATCAAATTTAGTCTTTAATGTCCTCCATTTACAGCAAGGAATTGAAAAAATCACAGTTATTTCACCAGTGAATAATTTACAATCATTAACTATTTTCAAACATTTAGTAACGACCCTACGGTGATTATATGATATGGAATTTGATGTTCTCCATCAGAAAAGTGTCAATAAAATTCAAAGAATAAAATGATGTGGTTGTTATAAAGAATCATATGTCTGTTGAACAGTGGCACTCTCAGTTACATATACAACATGCTGGAAGTACTGTTATTAAGGAGGCTCGTACCATTCCCAAAAAGTGTATCTATGAATTTGCAACTTTTTGTCTACAGCATGCAGATAGCTTTAACCATTTCTGAAAAGAAACTTGAGGCAATTTTATGAAAAATTTAAAAATTAAAGATGAAAAAATTACAAGGACCTTGAATTATTCATCTAGCTGTTTTGGAAATCAAGTTGAAAGTCAGCCCTTCAGCTCCCAGGAAGTCAGCCCATTTCTTTGTGTAACTTTAGAGCCTCTAATAGGCTCAGCATTTTATCATAACAGTTTGGTTAAAATATGCCCAGTACTTTGGGAAAAGATGTCATTTAAAACAAATCTGTTAATTTCACCACCTGTACCTCATCCCTCAACCCCAATTAGAGTCTTGAATCCTATATATGGGCCAAGCATGCCACCATTTAGTTGAAATCAGTCTATTAAGTTATGAGGAAATATTATTTAACATAGAAAAGGCAATTTGATCTTTTTACGTACCCCATCTGCTTTCACAAAGGTCAGCCCCTTTTATTTATCTGTATAACTTTTGATTCATATAGATAATAGATGCTGCCACTAAGGTTTGGTTGAATTCTGTCTTGTAATTTCAGAAGAGATGTCATTTAAAGCAGATCAGCCAATCTGACCTCTTTTACCCACCATTCAGTCACCAGGAAGACATAGCATTCTTGTACATCTTGGATGTGCAAGGGAGCAAAACTCTCCATTGACCCAGCCATTCACAGTCAATCTCATGCTTACTTTTTCCACTTAAAATAAAAACAATCTGACCATTTTGATTTTGAAATGTTGGTGAATTTTTTCTAGTCCCTTAATAGCAAAGGAAAAATATAATGAAAAGATTTCAGGTGAAGAAGGCACAAGTCGCTAACCTACACTAGTTCTAATCCTGAAACAAATGTCACCCAGATGCTCTTCAAATAGAAGAATTACACAAACCACATATGAAATGTATTGGCTTCGGAAATTTAGCACAGAGCTTTGTGAGCTTTGTGGTACAAGTACAAGCGAGAAAGCAACCCATCAGATCCAAGGAGAACCTAATGTTTCAAGCACACTCTAGATTCCCTTATAGTTCTCTTCAGCACTTTCCAAACACATAGTCGGCACAAATTCTGCATCCCATTTTTGTGTGTAGAAAACCTAATTACATCCTGGGGACATCAGAAATGCTGTATTGGTATTTACAACCGTTCTTATGAGATAACTTAGTTTAAATTGTCTTTCAACAAAATTGCTAGCTCTCTGTATCTTAATCAATTATTCTTCCACTTGCTTTATTTAGTGATCATTACAAGTGGCTATAAATGATAACATTAAATTGTAATTGCATAATTCCTCCATTTTGTCTACAATTTACACCCAGGGAATGCCAAAACATTCTCACCTATATCCCAACAGTACCAGAATGATAATATCATCAGGGCCTATTAAGATACAAGCTTGTCCATTAGAGATGAATATCAAACTCAGCCATTGCAACAAGTTGCACTATGATTCAATTGTAAGTCTCATGTGTCTGATCATTACTTACACATTAAATTTCGGGAGAATTTTATCCATTTAATCAGTCAAAAGCATTTTCAAGTTTGAAATACATATAAAGGGTTAAAATTCCCTAGCGTCAAATTATTGTTATGAATAGATACGTAATGATAAAATAGAAATGGATTATCAATACCGTTACATAATTATCACCGCAACCATTAGAAACTCCAGCAAAGCAGATTTACCACGGAATGACTGTCTAGGGCTTACATTTCCATGTCGTTTTCCTGCTTAAAATTAAAAAAAGACACTTGGAACTCTTGAAACCAAAACAAGAAAAGAGTATTGGTGACACTGATTTGATGCATTTCCGTGACTACGCTAGTATTAAAGAGGAAAGTCACAAGTAAAAGAGGAAGAAAAACGGTGATCAGTCTTGATCCTGTTGCCGATGGATACGTCTCTGTCATGATAAAGTAACCAGCAGTCTCAGCCATTTTCTCTGTATACCACTCACATTACCAGGCAACGCTAAGCATAGTGTGTCCATCAAACAGTCCCACCCATCACTCAAGTTATGACATTTAAAAAAATGTTTATCAGCCTAAAACTTCCACGTTAATAAATATTTGGGAACAGGGAGAAGACTCTTGTGTTTTGTGATATTCAAAAGCGACACTAATTGTACAGATTTGTCATGAATATCCCCAAAATTGTACTGCTCTGATCTCTGATTCAGAGCAAAAACTGAAATCGTCTTGTAGAATGCTGCTTTCAATAACACTGTTTACTCTCTGACAGTGATTTTTATCAATTTTTGTTTCTGTCTCTGCGGAGAATTGATTTGGAGGAACAATTGTCAGGCACTACTAATCACCCATTCCAACACTTAAGCGTAATATTGAGCTATCAAATATTTCACGTTTTCAGCAACCTGATTTCCGTCCCAGAGGGCCTCGGTAACACTCTCTTGATATTTCTTGCATTTAAAGCATTTGATTGTAATTTGACAACTCGACTTGAAATTGAACCAGGTGATTGATTATGTAAGAAAAACAATCTCCCTGAAAACAGAGAATCTATTGACATAGTGTTTGGGACTGCTCGGGCTGTTCACAGAGGATAATCAAAACAAAGACAAAAGCAAATCCATGTGACACATTACTTCAAGGTCAAAATGTCAAAAGAGATGATAACAAGATTAGTTAATTGAATAATTAATGGCTATTTCTCAATATATTTTGTGCCTTTTTCATTGAGGTAATTGAGTAACTGTGGAGTAACTGGTTTTACCCGAGTCTGAACCACATCACAAATCCAACAAATCATGCAAACAGACCCTAGAGTATAGCCAACAGCTCAATTTTTCAAAAGGATTTTGAGAAATTCTTGGAATTGTTTTTCAAAACTAGTAGCATAATATGTTTTTATGCTGTACATACATGCCATATCTAACCATTTGGGCGTGAGAAAAAATCCTCAAAGCGTGAGACACATTTCTCACGAATTTCAATCTGTCTCAAGAAAAGAAATAAAATTTTGTCAATCTTAGTGAATAAACAATAGCTACATGGATTCACACTGACCTTGGTCACTGAGAGGTCTGAAGTCACACGCCAGCCACTTAAACTACAGGCTAGGCCAAATTTTGACCAAATCTCACAAAAAAAAATCAGTGATCTCACTAGTACTATTTTGCACCGGAAAGTTATGGCATGTATGTCTGTATGAATGACATGAACAATAAAATATTCTGAAATAAAAAATATAATATTTTTATCTTGCGATAAGTGAAGAATGCCTATGTTTGTACATGTAAGAAAGACCTTCAAGTGGTCTAAAGATTGACATTAAGAATACAAGGTATTCTTGTGATGTTTCATGACACACTTAGGCAGGATCCTGCAGACAAACCATATGTACAAAAAGTGTATGTTTTTCTTATCATAATGTAGAGACTCTGTTGCTGTAACCTTGATCTTCAGTATATGACCTTGACCTTCAACTGGGCTCCAGATATTGATGTCAGAAATCTTTTGAGAAGTTTAATGAAATTTGGTTGAATACTTAAGGAAGCTGAGGGGCAAGCAAAATAATGTTGACGGATGAATGAACGGACAAACGGAGGGATAGATGGACAGGATGTTGCCAATATAAATTTGACAAAGATGGCCATATAAAAAGATGGTCAATATGTATGTTACTACTTAGAAAAAAATCAACAGAGAATTACACTTCTTAGAAAGAGAGTAACGGAGTACCACACAGCTAATAAAGAGAGTAACTGAGTACCACACAGCTAATAAAGAGAGTAACTGAGTACCACACAGCTAATAAAGAGAGTAACTGAGTACCACACAGCTAATAAAGAGAGTAACTGAGTACCACACAGCT
>NW_018405300.1:791985-802910 GCF_002113885.1 Mizuhopecten yessoensis
AGTACCACACAGCTTATAAAGAGAGTAACTGATCGAGTACCACACAGCTTATAAAGAGAGTAACAGTACCACACAGCTTATAAAGAGAGTAACTGATCAAGTACCACACAGGTTATAAAGAGAGTAACTGATCGAGTACCACACAGCTTAGAAAGAGAATAACTGAGTACCACACAGCTTATAAAGAGAGTAACTGAGTACCACACAGCTTATAAAGAGAGTAACTGATTACTGTACAGTAGTAACAGTTAATGATGACACGTCACCTACCCAATCTTCAGTATAGCTGACAAGACAGATACAGGGCCAGATATCTTACACGTAGTTGAGAAGAAACAGGAAAACCTTTAGATGGATTCTCCATGTAAAATAATTTCAAATAAATCTAATTTCATCTTTGATCTTTTAAAGTACATTAAATTTGGATTTTAAATGAAATGTTGCACGTTTTAGCCGTGATGACGGGATAAGTAAGATGATAAAATCCAATGTATTTCAGTGTCAAGTAACATGAAACTGCGTCAGCAATTGACATTGGAATTAAAACACATAACTTGTCACCTCCAATTTAGAAAACCTCAGATACAAAACATTCTAAACTGCCATATTTGCGTATTGATGTGACCGGAGCTTGAGTTGCAGCAATAAATAGTAAAATCGCACGGAGGCCTTTAACTTGTGGCATAGTGAACAGCCATCTGCAGGTCTGATTGCTGTTGGCATATGATTTGAATGTTAATGGTCACCGATAAAACAGCTTTATCTTTTTCAGGCTCTGTTGCTTTCCGTACTCTGGCGCTTTTTTGATGAACGGCAAAACCGTTTGAATTCCAATGACAACCAATACGATTAAGTCAATGACCATTTCTGCCTCTGCCATGGCCCGGTGTGAACATGAACGGTCTGGTATAGAGCTTTCCCGCTATGATTAATAGACAGAGCTGTGACATTCCTGACTTTTAGGCCAGTTTCTAGGCCAACAAACTTTGTTTATTTTCCATTATTTCCTCCCTGATTATCCCAGATAATTGTTATAGGCTCCGACATTTTGATTCAATTTAAATCTAAACGATAAGAATATCAACATAGGCACATCTCATAAATCCAGGACTATCAAATCGGAAATTACAAAATATATCTCTGGACGTTTATTTATGTACTTGTTCTAGACAGCAGTAAAAAAGGAGAGAAAATGTTGGAAAGGGAAGGGACGCCAATAATTATATCCTGCATTTTATGACAACAGATTATTATTTTACAGCCTCCTACTGACGTCACTGTCGACAAATAAGGAAGGTATAATTTTAAATAAATATCCCCAGAGAGAATGAATGAGTGTCAGAAATATAGCATAAAACTTCAGTGAAAAGGCCAAATCTATAAACACATACTGCCTACCTAGTACTACAGCGTTCATACCTTTTCATGGGATTTCAAATACATTTTATGTACGTTGTTTGACACCTCTGGATAGAAAGATAAAAAGTGAAACATATACCCCATATAGCGTTGACATTACAACATTGGAGATTGAAGCCTCATTATTTTTTGTCACAAATAATGCATTAAACAGATTTAAATAATTCACAATAGAAAAATAAAGATATAAGAATAATAAGAAAGAGGAATTGAATCTGTCAATTAATTCTGTCAATGTTTATTTGGTTTGCCCTGCTGTTCAGATTCAGCAAATTAAAACCTCACAAATATTTTACTACATTTAAACAAAGATAGAAAAAGAGATTGACAGATAGACAACCTGATTCATGTATACCCATATGTTCAAAATAAATTACCCTACAGTAATTACATAAATATGATTCTACACATGTACAATGCAGGTCGAAGCTAAGCACTGTGAAATCACTGTGAAGTTACGATTCATACATTTTGATATCTAACAATTATTTAACTTCCACAATATTTCATTTAAAAAGAACAAGAGGCCCAGAGGGCCTGTATCCCTCACCTGAATATGTTTAAAATATTGGTATGAAGTAAAGATATAGCACTCCATGGTAGGTGCTGTAAGTACATATGAAATTTCAGAAAGATCCATCCAGTACTTGAGATATAGCGAGAACAAACTTCAAACAGAGCCCAACCCCTACCCTTGGTCCAAGGATGCTCCAGACTAAATACGGATAAAATCCCTTAATCCCGATGGTCGAAGAAGGATTTTAAAGGTTTTACCTCTATTTCTCCTGTTGGGCCGATCCAGAGGGGTTTTTTGGGCTTCAGGAACCCCCCCCGCCCCTGAGAATTTTCTTTAAAAATCATGTATTTTCACCGGTTTCCTCAATTTTTCCCCACATGGAAACCCCCCAGGAAATTTGGAAACCCCCCCAGATAGGTCTCTGGATCTGCCACTGGGCCCCGCGCTTCTGCCCCCTGGGAGACCACACCCACTGCTTATACAAAATTGAGTCCCCTTGGCCCAAGGATGTGCCAGACTAAATTAGGATAAAATTCCTTAATCCCCATGATAGAAGAAGGATTTTAAAGGTATTACCTCTATTTCCCCTATTGGGCCCCGCTTCTCTGCCTCCGGGGGTGGGGGGGTGGGGGTAGACATACTGTTTATACAAAATTGGTTCCCCATCACCCAATGATGCTTCTGGACAAAATCCTGTCATTCGTACAGAAGAAGGTATTTGAAGAATTTGCTGCTTCCCCTATTGGGCCCCTCCCTTCTGCACCCAGGGGCGCCACACTCGCTGTTTAAACGAAATTGAGTCCCTTTTGCCCAAGGATGCTCCAGACTAAATTAGGATAAAATCCCTTAATCCATATGGTAGAAGAAGGATTATAAAGGTTTTACTTCTATTTCCCCTATTGGGCCCCACCCCTCAGGTCCCAGGGGGGCCACACCCACCGTTTATACAAAATTGGTTCCCCTTTACCCAAGGATGCTTCACACCAAATATGGACCAAATCCTTTTATTCCTACAGAAGAAGGATTTTAAAGAACACTTTGCTATGTTTCCCCTATTGGGCCCTGCCACTCAGGCCCCTGGGGGGCCAGACCCACGGTTTATACAAAATTGGTTCCCCTTCACCCAAGGATGCTCCACACCAAATATGGACCAAATCCTTTCATTCCTACAGAAGAAGAGGGATATTAAAGAATTTGCTATATTTCCCCTATTGGGCCCCGCCCCTCAGCCCCCAGAGGGGCCAGACCCACCGTTTATACAAAATTATTTCCCCTTCACCCAAGGATGCTCCACACCAAATATGGACCAAATCCTTTCATTCCTACAGAAGAAGAGGGATTTTAAAGAATAGTTTGCTATATTTCCCCTATTGGGCCCCACCCCTCAGCCCCCAGGGGGGCCAGACCCACCATTTATACAAAATGTGTTCCCCTTTCCCCAAGGATACTCCACACCAAATATGGATCAAATCCTTTCATTCCTACAGAAGAAGAAGGATTTTAAAGAATTTGCTATATTTCCCCTATTGGGCCCCATCTTCAGCCCCCAGGGGGGCCACACCCATCATTTATACAAAATTGAGTCCCCTTGGCCTAAGGATACTCCAGACCAAATTTAGTCAAAATCTGTTTGGCCGTTCAGGACTAGTAGCGCTTTAAAGGAAAGGTTGACGGACTGACGGACGACGGACGCTGCGGTATGGCATAAGCTCACCATGGTCCTTCGGAGCTAAAAAAAACCCTATCTGAATGTTAATTTTCACTAATGTCAACTTTGTTTGAATAGGAAATTCTCAATTCTCCATGAAGGGCCTGAAATATTGTGTGGCGTGTGACGAGAGTGTTTGCAGGTATGGTTTTCTTTTTCACGGAAGCCTGGTCAGACACAACCTATCATGATTTGACCTTCAAAAGTCAAGGTTTCAAAATTCACATACAATTGATTTCATTTCAGTTTAAAATAAAATTCTAAAATAGTGCTGTTCATTTTATAAGAAATATTTTAAAAAGCTGAAAATATATTTTTTAACCATGTTGAACTTCTTAAAATTATTCACTTAATTATCAGTTTTATACTTGAATGGACACCTGGTATGTATTGTGAAAACAAGAGGCCAAGAGGGCTTGTATCACTCACCTGGATAATAAAGAAACCATGGAGATTTTTCTTATTATATGTAATACTGCAAATATTTCAAAATACTGGCTCTGTCTCCCAGCAACACTGATTTTAATCACTAACCTCAATAATCACTTTCGGGCCCTCCCCTCTGCCCCTGAATGCAACCTTCTATAAATACAAAATTGGGTCCACTTTGCCCAAGGAGACTTTACCCAAAATTGTTTTAAATCCCTCAAATGGTACATAAGAACAAGGATTTTAATCATTTATTACTACATTCCCCCTATTGGGCCTCACCCCTCTGCCCCTACGGCGGCCACACTCTCCCTTTAACTAAAATTGGGTCCCCATTGCCCAAGGATGCTCTGAACCTAACTTGGACAAAATCCCTCCGATGGTACATAAGAAGAAGGATTTGAAAAATTTGCTTCAATTTCCCCTATTAGGCCCCTCTGCACCATAGGAGCCACATCCTCTGATTATTAAACAACATAAAATGGTATGTATTTGAAACTGGGTTTTGTTTTCTTTGGAAAGCATTCCTTCCTGTCATCAATTTGTTCCACCATCGGAATGAGATTCGGCAACTACAGCCTCCAGCACTCATCAATACTACCAAATCTTCTGTACATAAGATGTCACCATATTTTGTGTACAGTTTGAAGGTGAATTTGCCCAATCCAGTGTTTTTTTAAGTTATCGGTTTCAATATAAGTTTACATCCTTAATTTCAAGTCATACATTTGTCATTAAAATCCATGAAAAATTTGAACAGTTTTAAGACTGTTTTACTGACAAGGCAAGAAATTACACTGTGAATTGATGCCAAACTATACAAATACAGAGACACTTACCAGCAATTACATTGTCTGTGCCACCTATGTTCACAGCTTCAATCAGTTTCTTGTTTAACTGAAAGAGTGAAAAAATAACATTGTAAGATAAGTACCAGATCCATTATTTACAGCCTATTGGACCCTGTCTGTACTGAAAAAAGGTATAACAAAAAAATCAGCAAAAGGGATGGATTATATACTCCCCAAAAAGGTCAACAAGACTGAAATAAAATGTGACCTCAATTTGATAGTAATTTGGTGAAGGGACCATTTATTGCGTTTTAGTGATTTGGTGAAGGGACCATTTATTACGTTTTAGTAATTTGGTGAATGGACCATTTATTGCGTGATAGTACAGTTGTGCGATAACAATCGTGGTTGGCGTAAATTGGGGAATGCCTTAACAATATATACGGGTTCGTGTTTAAACATATAAACTTGATTTTTAAGTATGTTTCTATATTCTTCCTACATCTATAAGCTTATCTTATGTCTATACTTTCTTAAATTAGAAATTTTCGGTATATTTTAAACGGCCTTAATCAACACATGTGAAATTACAACACAGTCCCGTATACAGGTAAACATAGCCACTTTGTACATTTACCTGGACCGTAGATTTCCCCCGCTGGGGCGCTTACGTATTTCGTCGGGTAGGGCCAGGGGTGTGAAAACCCAGGTGAAGGGGAGCTGTAGGCAAACCAAATGCAAATTACAAATACTACACGTCCAGTTGTGTTTTCATTATGGTCATACGGTATCACATATCAGCTCTATGTGTCAGGCACAGGCCAGGTAAAACTCTGGTCACTCATCAAATTGTTATTAACCTGTTCTGTTACCTTGGAGCCAAACCCATTCAACAGTCACTGTAATGCTGTGTTACATGCATTGTAAAACTGTACATAATCTTCATAACTGTGATGAGTAATTACAGTAATACATACAGTTTTCATTATTGCATACAAGCTTTCCGTATTTTTTTCATTCCGTAATATTGATCTTCAAATTGAACCTAATCGCACAGTTGTGCGGAGAGAAGCGCATAACAGGGCGAACGATTGTTAAATCGCACAGTTGTGCGCACCATGTGTGGACGATGTGCGGACGGTGTGTGAACGATGTATGCACGGTGTGCGCACGCCATTTTTCGTGCGTTGTGTGGTCACACAACTGTAATTTGGTGAAGGGATCATTTATTGTGTGATAGTAATTTGGTGAAGGGACCATTTATTGTGTGATAGTAATTTGGGGAAGGGACCATTTATTGTGTGATAGTAATTTGGTGAAGGGACCATTATTTGTGTGCCAGCGTTTCAGTACAGACCCTGGTATGATGAACCCTCTACCTGGTGTGGTGTTGTCAGGCTTCCCTGACCTTGGTTTTGTCTGGAGAACTGGTAGTAATACTATTATGCAGATTGTGACTGGAATATTTACAGACAATGATCTGTTGGGGACCTCGGAGAAATAGGAGACACATTCTGCTGACACCAGAGTATACCATTATAACGTAGACTTATTATTCTAATCATGACAGAACACATGAGGTCTTGAGACCACACCAATTGAGAGATATCAAGGACAATGTCACAAACATGGTTATAACATAAACTAATAGAAAATAACTCAAATAACCAGGTCAGTGAAATTCAAAGTATAGAACAGTCAAATGTCACAGATATGATGGTGTCAAGGTCACTGGTATGGAACAGTCAGATGTCACAGATATGATGGTGTCAAGGTCACTGGTATGGAACAGTCAGATGTCACAGATATGATGGTGTCAAGGTCACTGGTATGGAACAGTCAGATGTCACAGATATGATGGTGTCAAGGTCACTGGTATGGAACAGTCAGATGTCACAGATATGATGGTGTCAAGGTCACTGGTATGGAACAGTCAGATGTCACAGATATGATGGTGTCAAGGTCACTGGTATGGAACAGTCAGATGTCACAGATATGATGGTGTCAAGGTCACTGGTATGGAACAGTCAAATGTCACAGATATGATGGTGTCAAGGTCACTGGTATGGAACAGTCAAATGTCACAGATATGATGGTGTCAAGGCCACTGTGTGGAACAGTCAAATGTCTCAGATATGATGGTGTCAAGATCATTGGTATGGAACAGTCAAATGTCACAGATATGATGGTGACAAGGTCACTGGTATGAAACAGTCAATGTCATTGGTATGGTGAATTGTCAAGGTCAATGGAATAGACAAGTCAAGGTCGCAAGTATGGAAGACCAGGTCACTGGTATGGAACAGTCAAATGTCACAGGTTTGGAAGTCAAGATCACTGGTATGGAACAGTCAAGATCACTGGTATGGAACAGTCAACGTCACTGGTATGGAACAGTCAAGATCACTGGTATGGAACAGTCAACGTCACTGGTATGGAACAGTCAAGGTCACTGGTATGGAACAGTCAAGGTCACTGGTATGGAACAGTCAAGGTCACTGGTATGGAACAGTCAACGTCACTGGTATGGAACAGTCAAGGTCACTGGTATGGAACAGTCAAGGTCACTGGTATGGAACAGTCAAGGTCACTGGTATGGAACAGTCAACGTCACTGGTATGGAACAGTCAAGGTCACTGGTATGGAACAGTCAAGGTCACTGGTATGGAACAGTCAAGGTCACTGGTATGGAACAGTCAAGGTCACTGGTATGGAACAGTCAAGGTCACTGGTATGGAACAGTCAAGGTCACTGGTATGGAACAGTCAAGGTCACTGGTATGGAACAGTCAAGGTCACTGGTATGGAACAGTCAAGGTCACTGGTATGGAACAGTCAAGGTCACTGGTATGGAACAGTCAAGGTCACTGGTATGGAACAGTCAAGGTCACTGGTATGGAACAGTCAAGGTCACTGGTATGGAACAGTCAAGGTCACTGGTATGGAACAGTCAAGGTCACTGGTATGGAACAGTCAAGGTCACTGGTATGGAACAGTCAAGGTCACTGGTATGGAACAGTCAAGGTCACTGGTATGGAACAGTCAAGGTCACTGGTATGGAACAGTCAAGGTCACTGGTATGGAACAGTCAAGGTCACTGGTATGGAACAGTCAAGGTCACTGGTATGGAACAGTCAAGGTCACTGGTATGGAACAGTCAACGTCACTGGTATGGAACAGTCAAGGTCACTGGTATGGAACAGTCAAGGTCACTGGTATGGAACAGTCAAGGTCACTGGTATGGAACAGTCAAGGTCACTGGTATGGAACAGTCAAGGTCACTGGTATGGAACAGTCAAGGTCACTGGTATGGAACAGTCAAGGTCACTGGTATGGAACAGTCAAGGTCACTGGTATGGAACAGTCAAGGTCACTGGTATGGAACAGTCAAGGTCACTGGTATGGAACAGTCAAGGTCACTGGTATGGAACAGTCAAGGTCACTGGTATGGAACAGTCAAGGTCACTGGTATGGAACAGTCAAGGTCACTGGTATGGAACAGTCAAGGTCACTGGTATGGAACAGTCAAGGTCACTGGTATGGAACAGTCAAGGTCACTGGTATGGAACAGTCAAGGTCACTGGTATGGAACAGTCAAGGTCACTGGTATGGAACAGTCAAGGTCACTGGTATGGAACAGTCAAGGTCACTGGTATGGAACAGTCAAGATCACTGGTATGGAACAGTCACGATCACTGGTATGGAACAGTCAAGGTCACTGGTATGGAACAGTCAAGGTCACTGGTATGGAACAGTCAAGATCACTGGTATGGAACAGTCAAGGGTACTGGTATGGAACAGTCAACGTCACTGGTATGGAACAGTCAAGGTCACTGGTATGGAACAGTCAAGATCACTGGTATGGAACAGTCAAGGTGTGATGTGAGTTCCCTTTCTTCAAGAATGTGAGGCATAGCACTCATTACACTCTCTGACATGCACTGGTGTAATTAGAACATTGTCCCCGGTAACCAGTGCTCAATCTGTCATCTGTCAGGGACGTCCACCTCACTCCTATTTCCGCCTTTAATTCCTCACAAACTGCAGGCTAAAGATTTTTTATTAAGATTCATTTATTCAAAAGGGTATGGCTAATACACGGTGACATCCTTTTCCTAATACTGTGACAGGGAATGTATTTGATGTAAGTTTTTCTATTTCAGTGACTAGGAATATGACCTTACATGTATGTGAGTTCTCTAGTACATCGACTAGGAGTGTCTACGATGTCAGTTTCTAGTTCAGTGACATGGAATACAACCTGATGTGAGTTCCCTAGTACATCGACTAGGAGTGTCTACAATGTCAATTTCTAGTTCAGTGACTTGAAATTCGACCTGATGTGAGTTCCCTTTCTTCAAGAATGTGAGGCATAGCACTCATTACACTCTCTGACATGCACTGGTGTAATTAGAACATTGTCCCCAGTGACCAGTGCTCAATCTGTCATCTGTCAGGGACGTCCACCTCACTCCTATTTCCGCCTTTAATTCCTCACAAACTGCAGGCTAAAGGTATTTTATTAAGAGTCGTTTATTTAAAAGGGTATGGCTAATACACGGTGACATCCTTTTCCTAACACTGTGACAGGGAATGTATTTGATGTAAGTTTTTCTAGTTCAGTGACTTGGAATATGACCTTATGTGAGTTCCCTAGTACATCGACTAGGAGTGTCTACGATGTCAGTTTCTAGTTCAGTGACATGGAATACGACCTGATGTGAGTTCCCTAGTACATCGACTAGGAGTGTCTAAGATGTAAGTTTCTAGTTCAGTAACTTGGAATACGACCTGATGTGAGTTCCCTAGTACATCGACTAGGAGTGTCTAAGATGTCAGTTTCTAGTTCAGTGACTTGAAATACGACCTGATGTGAGTTCCCTAGTACATCGACTAGGTCAGTGTCTAAGATGTCAGTTTCTAGTTTAGTGACTTGAAATACGACCTGATGTGATTTCCCTAGTACATCGACTAGGTCAGTGTCTAAGATGTCAGTTTCTAGTTCAGTGACTTGGAAAACGACCTGATATGAGTTCCCTAGACTAAGAGTGTCTACGATGTCAGTTTCTAGTTCAGTGCCTTTAAATACGACCTGATGTGATTTCCCTAGTACATCGACTAAGAGTGTCTAGCATGTCAGTTTCTAGTTCAGTGCCTTTAAATACGACCTGATGTGATTTCCCTAGTACATCGACTAAGAGTGTCTAACATGTCAGTTGCTAGTTCAGTGACTTGGAATACGACCTGATGTGAGTTCCCTAGTACATCGACTAAGAGTGTCTAACATGTCAGTTTCTAGTTCAGTGACTTGGAAAACGACCTGATGTGAGTTCCCTAGACTAAGAGTGTCTACGATGTCAGTTTCTAGTTCAGTGACTTGGAATACGACCTGATGTGAGTTCCCTAGTACATCGACTAGGAGTGTCTAACATGTCAGTTTCTAGTTCAGTGACTTTGAATACGACCTGATGTGAGTTCCCTAGTACATCGACTAGGAGTATCTACGATGTCAGTTTCTAGCTTAGTGACTGTAGAATGTATCTGATGCCACTTTGCTGGAAAATGACTGAGAATTATGTGATTCCAATTTCCAGGAACAGTGACTGAGAATACCTGAGAAGTTTAATAGGCAGTACCCTATGATAACCTTCGTTGGGTACCAGACAATCATTTGTAAAATAAATTGCTCACAAACATATTTTATTAGTATGAGACAAGCTATGTAATACCTGTCAAGTTTTGGAGACAATTTATAGAGTAGACATTGACAGGTAATTCTGATAATTCCATTACATAGGTGTACATTTTTCTAGTTATTCCCATGCACGCTGGACAACAGGGGGACACACCGCCAGCCTTTACTGCAAAGCCTCAATCTTCCATCAGCCTTAACTGCAAAGTCTCATTCTATCAACAGCCTTTACTGTAAAGTCTCATTCTACCACCAGCCTTTACTGTAAAGTCTCATTCTACCACCAGCCTTTACTGTAAAGTCTCATTCTACCACCAGCCTTTACTGTAAAGTCTCATTCTACCACCAGCCTTTACTGTAAAGTCTCATT
>NW_018405300.1:809056-850601 GCF_002113885.1 Mizuhopecten yessoensis
AAAGCCTCATTCTATCACTGACCTTTACTGCAAAGCCTCATTCTATCACTGACCTTTACTGCAAAGCCTCATTCTATCACCGGCCTTTACTGTAAAGCCTCATTCTATCACTGACCTTTACTGTAAAGCCTCATTCTATCACCAGCCTTTACTGTAAAGTCTCATTCTATCACTGGCCTTTACTGTAAAGACTCATTCTATCACCAGCCTTTATCGTAAAGTCTCATTCTACCACCAGCCTTTACTACAAAGCCTCATTGTACCACTGGATTTTACTACAAAGACTCATTCTATCACCGGCCTTTACTACAAAGACTTATTCTATCACCAGCCTTTACTGCAAAGTCTCATTCTATCACCAGCCTTTACTGCAAAGCCTCATTGTACCACTGGATTTTACTACAAAGACTCATTCTATCACCGGCCTTTACTACAAAGACTTATTCTATCACCAGCCTTTACTGTAAAACCTCATTCTATCACTGACCTTTACTGTAAAGCCTCATTCTATCATTGGCCTTTACTGTAAAGCCTCATTCTATCACTGTCCTTTACTGTAAAGCCTCATTCTATCACTGACCTTTACTGCAAAGCCTCATTCCAACATTGGCCTTTACTGCAAAGCCTCATTCTATCACCGGCCTTTACTGTAAAGCCTCATTCTATCACCGGCCTTTACTGCAAAGCCTCATTCCATCATTGGCCTTTACTATAAAGCCTCATTCTATCACTGACCTTTACTGCAAAGCCTCATTCCATCATTAAATGTGTCTCTCCACAGGATGTAATATGATTTTCCTTGTCATCGTCAAAGGAAGGTGACCAGCCATGCCTGTTACAATCTGTCCAATCTCGCAGATATTGGAAATTGATGATATTTACGTAGGAGACATTTGAGTAAATCAAGATACATGTAACTGTCACACAATTTAATGTGTATGTCTTTGAGCTGGATCATTACATGCATGTAACGACAATGTACTGACAACTCATGCTGCATATAGATAATCATGTCGACAGAATGCGGCATTCTAACATATCATTTCTTCTTTAATATCCAAGTGTCTTATTTCCTTGGTTTTGTACATAGCTTCCTGTCAAGGGGTGAGAGTGTGGTTAGATTTGACATTTACACGGAACCAAGTAAATCTGTCAATGTCCCAGTAATCAACAATTTATATCAGTTTTAGAGACAAACACAATCATAACTTACTTTATTGAAGAGAAAAGAGATTTTCAATCCAATTTTTCCCTTTCATAGAAATAAAATAATCCCTCCAAAATATATATCAAACTATGATTAAATAATAACATTAAATCATACAGAAAAAACAGTTATTTTGATATATAACTTACTTCATATTTCTGGCTGCAAGGGGAGATAACTCAGGCAGAGAAAGAACCAAGAAACTTAGACTCAAGACAAAACTTCAATGTCAACAAAAGTCTGATTTTGGTGCAATAGTCGATATAATCATGCAATTGATCTAGCTCTGTCCAGCATTTTATTCTATAATTGATCATGATCTTAAAAGTCCATAACTTTCAGCTTAACCTATCATTATCTAGGTCAAGAATTTTAATCCTAATCTAATCACAAGGTCCAAGATTTTTATTCTTAATTCATTTTTTTCCTAATGAGCAAAATGAAAAGCAACTTGTGGGCATTTTGTGATATTTCATCATTAATACCAGAAAACCGGGTTTGTTCAAACAGGGTCCTAATACCACAACCTGATCACATTGATGCTTTCTATTGTAAAATTTAGCATTTAGATAATTTATATTTATAAATAGCATTAATGCTACTCTGTTCTGATCAAAATGAATGAGGTAAGCTCTATAAATAAGTACATAATCAAATAAACCATTTAACACTTTGGTTTAAAATATGGGTTACCAGCAAAGTACATTACCAGTAGTTTCTGTATCAAATGTTAAAATGATCACTTTTCAAATTCAACGAAATTAAAGTAACTATATATAGTCACATAATCTGATACTTTTAATTAGACCTAACTTCATATTAGTAGTTTATTCAGATTTCCAAATAAAATTTAACCTAATTTCATGAATTGAAATAATTGACCTAATTCCTTTTATAAGTTGCTAAAAAAACGAAACATTTGCATGACAAAACATTAATACACTTGAGATTCAATTATTCTCATAATAGGATGCTGGCCTACTAAGTTTTTGATAGGAAATCATTTTCAGGAACTGCACAATACAATGTATATTGAATTGCAATTAAAGTGTGTTTTAATGTTACTATATCAATAATGTTAAAATTCCCTAAAAGTTTCATGCAAACTTTGAAAATATTTCAATGAAATGAAATTCAAGTTATCACAACAAGGAGAAGGCTGATCTCTGTATGGGCCTGTTGGCGCCATTGTGGGTCGATCAGCGGTGCATTATCACCTAATAATGCTCTGTAAATGAAAAACTAGAAGCTCTCTGACACATGTATTGTCTCGGGACACCCAGTCACATCTCAGTGTTGGGTGTACAGGCCCAACCTAGTCACTCATTTCCCTTAAGCGGCACTTCTTAAGTTAGAATTCAAGCATAACGAAAAGTGTTTACTGTTCTAGGTCAAATGTACTTTGCAGCAACTAATGAATTGTGTGTTTTTTGCCCTGGTTGTCATTTATATTTTTACTGCTGAACAAAGCACATTTAGAAACAAGATGATCAAAATAAACTGTGTAGCTCACATCAACCTATAAAATGCACAGTCCTGTGGACCATATGAAAGTTTATGCTGACACTTAAAGTTTTGTATAAAATCATCCAAATATATCTTGTCGGAACAACCAAACAGTTCATAAATGTTCATAACATAATTCTATGCAGTGTTATTATATAGCACCAAACATTTAATGAAAAAAATGATGCAGTGATGTAAATGATGTATACTACCAGAAAAGTGTGGCAGGGGAGATAACTCACACACAAGGAACTAAACAGTTTCCTAACAGGCCCAGAGCCCTGATCAGTGTTGTTAGATATTGATCTAGTCAGCTTACAATGTGCAAGGAGGGAAAATGTCATATAGTACGATATTTAGGGATCAAAATACACATTCTTGACATTTGTGATGGTATAAAACTCTGTTATTATAAATATGTTCCTTTATGTAAGGTATCTCACCCTGGAGAACATGTTTGTAAGTAACTAGATTTCATACCATCATAAATGCTAAGGTTATGCATTTTAATCTTTGTATTCAAAATAAAAACAATGAAGAAAATATTTTTTTGATCTTTCTAGTTTCTTTTGGTTCATGGTACATTTAAACAAACTGTTCTACCACATTATGTTTAACAACCGATTTTGTAGAAGGTCATGTTTTTCATGATTACCCTTTGGTACCTGTCAGGCACCAATGGCCAATCAGAAACCATTTAGAAACCTGTCAAGTTTTGAATTAGATGTCACAGCTTGACGGGTACCTACATACTCTAACACAGCATGATGGAAAGACTTGAACAGTTTCCAGTTGGAAAAAACATTCATGTTCATGACAACATTTCGAGTCTGTAAGATTATACGAGGCTGAACAGTGGAAATGTAAATATAGTCACATGAGTATTAGGAAGATTCACTTTACAATAGGTCTAACAACCAAGTTATAGGGGCCTCATTGAATCGGAGGGATCTAGTGGTAGGACGCCAGACTCGTGACCGAAGGGTCGCGGGTTCCAATCCCATCGTGGCACTGTGTTGTATCCTTGAACAAGATGCTTTACTCCGCTTGTTCTAGTCTACTCAGCTGTAAATGACTACATGGTTGGGCAGTGCTGGAATTGTTAAATGCTAGCTGTCAGAGCTCAAATGACAGCACCGGCTGTATGCTCACTGGGGAGATGAGAAAAATATTGGCTGGTTGCAAAGGCCCTATAACCACGGGTGATCATTGGTGAACCGCTTTGAGATGACCTAGGTTGTGATAAAGTAGTATATAAGGATCTCAAATTATTATTTTTATTATTAATAGTTAATCAAAGATTTAAAGCATGCAGACAACTGTTAGTAAATGTTATTATGTTCTTAACCTTTACCCTGGTCATTTAATCTACCCAGCTATAAAAATTGACACAGGCAAGTAATCCTGTGATAGACTAAATGATCTTGTCTCCTGAGGAAAGAGACACCATCTCTCAATTGCTTCATGCCAAGTAAAGCAGGTTCATCTCTGATTTAACGTGTCACTAGCTTGAAAAAACTTTACAATACTGAGTAAATTACTAAGGTAAACCTTAACTCACCTATACAAGATATCCTAGAAGGATCTTGGCCTCCAACATGAAAGGATCTTCATCAGATCTACAATCAATGATCTTTTATCTTCTTTCCTTTTCATTTTCCTTGCAAGAACTATTACCCAGTCCCATGTTTGAAATCCTAAACAGGACTTTTGTACATTAATTTAAACCTCGTACTGTCATATGTTATGTGCCACTATGGCAAATGTTATGTATAAGAATTGCATAACTATAAGCAAAATGCTAAAATTTGAAAATCTTCCACAATTAAAAAAGCTAGCTGTCAAAAATAGATGAATTTTAATCCTATTATGGCAAGAAATGTTTTTATCCAGGGACCAAGAGGAACATACATATTAAATCTGAGAAAGATCCCTCCAATATTCTCTGAGAAATAGAGATAACAAACTTTAAACTGTCAAAATCCAAGATGGCCACCTGTCAGTCATTTTGTTTTTCTGTTCAGACCCAAAATTTGATATGCTTAACTAGGGACAATGTGGAACTGTCACTTCACATGAAATTTATGAAAGAGTCCTCCAGCATTTTCTGAGAAAAAGCGCTATCAAACTTTAACTCTCAAAATTCAAGATGCCCACCTGTTATAAAGGATAAACAAATGTATGTTTTTAACTCACCCTTTAAAATACAATGCTGATTAGGTAGCCCAGGTGTGCTACCTTATGTTACAGATGGCCAAGATTTTCAGGTACGAAGAAGATAATTTGTGTTTTATTCTGAAGTCCCTAGTAACATTCTTGTCAATCAAGTCCAGGACAAGTGTGACTATTTAGAATTATTCTCCGGATGTTTCATTATCTTGGCTAATAAGATTTTTTATTTTTTTTTTAAATCATCTCACATTTCAGGAAATTGATGATCAAAATAAAAGTATCACTATTAACTGAAAAGGTATATTTCAGAAGAAAAATATGGTTCCAATTTGAAGGTCATGTTTGAAATATGTTGAAAGACAAATCATTTACAAATAGCATGTCTGATGTGGGACAGTGACAATACTGAAATATAAAACTAGACGTTCCATTACAGAGAAGAATGATGGTATGATGAGGATATACGACAGAATGTGTGTCTGACAGTCAATCAGTCACCAACAGACTCTGCGGAGAAATTATGTCCAAATTATATGTCATGTAACAGGAAATCGAGCAAGTAATCAAGTGATTTGAAATGTTGTATTGATCAGAACCTCGTGATATAGGGCTCTCTATCAATTTACCGTGAAAATTTACATCAGCTACAACGCTATATAACTTATAAGTAAACAAACTCATCCCATTTGATATCTTAACTCAAATAATCGATTATTTCAAGGATATAATTAATTACCTACATTCTGAATTGTTTGGACAGGCAAGTGACGGAGGGCTGGGTAAAGTAAAATCGTTTTTCAAATAAATGTACTTTATATTACAGCTAAACATAAAATTTATATGAAAATGATATATATTGTGATAGTGTTTCATCACTGATTTCATTTAGTCAGTCGTTCACATTACATAACATCTGTATCCATCAACTACATTTCTTTGCCAAATTAATCAAAACACAAATTTTAATTGAAGGGAAATATTTTATCAGAAAATCAAGACAAATTTAAAATGATCTATCTAAAAATTCCACTTTTATTTAATTTGATAAAGGCATAGAAAATATTCAGCATGCTTTTTTGTTTTATTGTTTGAAATCATTTTGATTTCCATACTAGACTATCACATACAAGCCAATATATAAGGGAGCTAACTCTTACAGCATGTATAGCCTACTGGTAATAGACGAGTGATAGATAATGGACATGTCGACCACCACATAACAATACACAGGGCTGTACATCTCAAATATCAACTAGTTATTGTATCAGCTGACACAAATTGATCAGTGAGAGTCTGATAATATATTAATCAGTGAACATTTGTTAATATCATCTTCTAGAGTGAAAGGCTGTTTATATAATAACGATGAGTCAGAGAGTTAATTTGTTTAAATAACTTTGATTGGTGGTAGTCTGTTTATATAATATTGATCAGTGAGAGTCTGTATATATAATATTGGTCAGTGAGAGTCTGTTTATATAATATTGATCAGTGAGAGACTGTTTATATTATATAGATCAGTGAGAGTCTGTTTATATAATATAGATCAGTGAGAGTCTGTTTATATAATATTGGTCAGTGAGAGTCTGTTATTATCACATTGATCAGACAAATAAGTGTTTAGTCCTGGACAGGGACAAGTAGACAGACAGACAGATAAGTTGTTAGTCCTTGACATTGACATTGAGACAGATGGATAGATAAGTTTTCAGTCCTTGACAGGGATAGTCAGACAGACAGTCCTTGACAGGGGCATTGAGATAGACCAACAGATAAGTGTTTAGTCCTGGACAGGGACAAGTAGACAGACAGACAGATAAGTTGTTAGTCCTTGACATTGACATTGAGACAGATGGATAGATAAGTTTTCAGTCCTTGACAGGGACAATCAGACAGACAGACAGATAAGTTTTCAGTCCTTGACAGGGATAGTCAGACAGACAGTCCTTGACAGGGGCATTGAGACAGACAGACAGATAAGTGTTTAGTACTGGAAGGGACATTGAGACAGACAGACAGATAAGTTTTTAGGCCTGGACAAGGACAGTCAGACAGACGTACAGACAGAAATGTTTGTACACAAGGACAAACAGACATACACACTTGACGATATGTAAGTCTGGACAAGGATTATTCCGAGAGTATGATTACAATGAAGTGTTTACCTAACAAGCAACTCAAGGATTCCCTTAGAGGGTTGTCAGACGATGGCAGACTAAAGGGCTCCCTAGGGACCTAATTACATCTGAATGCCATGGACACACAGTCACATCATCTACAGACTGGTACCCCCAAAACGATCACATAAGATGATTTACACAAGACAGTCCGAGACCTAACAGTGTCAGCCATAGATGTTCTACCAAAAGTGCCAAAACATTATTCCAATTACCAACTTCTGGAATTAACTTTCAGACAATTGCTGTATTACATAGGGCACTGATATCATCTTAACTCATTCACCCCCTAAACATCTAATCTTGTCTTGCCCAGTCTTTGATTTGGTAAGGTTCAAGTATGAATTTAGGGGTGAATGGGTTAATTTTCCACAAAGCTTTCCTCAATGTTCTCCATATATCGATAGCCACCTAAAACTCTTACCTAATCTAAATACCCTAACCTCACCAACTCTACCTAATCTATACACCCTAACCTCACAAACTCTACCTAATCTATATACCCTAACCTCACAAACTGTACCTAATTTATATACCCTAACCTCACAAACTCTACCTAATTTATATACCCTAACCTCACAAACTCTACCTAATCCATATACCCTAACCTCACAAACTCTACCTAATCTATATACCCTAACCTCATAATATCTTCAGGATTTGGCCCCCAATCTCACTTAATAATTCTGTGATGATCAAATGAATTATATATACTATGCAGAAGATTAGCAAGGATCTTTGCACTTGTTGCCATTTCTTTTAGTATTTATCACAATTATCTGTGATGTTTGAAAGGCATTTTAGAAATTCCATATATCTAGTAAAGTCGTCATTTCATATTCATTAATATCTTCTGGGAAATCAGAAATTCAAAGAATGTAAAATCTATAGGAAATCTACAAGAAATGAGTTTAAGTCTCCATTCAATTGAATACTGGGTACCCAAGGGAAATAACTCACTGTCGGATTCGGCTGCAGCAGCTGACCTGCAGTTATTGCACGGTTTATACAGTACACTTTGACATTGAGCTGTGGAATAATAGCTTAACTCGTTTACCCCTAAGGACACATTTGAACTCTTCCAATCCAAGGCTGGAATAGTTCATTAGTGAAATTTCAGGGGTGAATAAGTTAACACAGGGCCTCCTTGTTCCCCATCTGGTTAGCTTAATGGAAAAATATTTCATAACAAGAGGCTTAAAAAGGCCTTAATAGTCAGCTTAGATGTAATCGATGCATTACTCATTATGGTAGCAACAAAATATCAGTAAAACTATGTTGTTTTCCCCTTTATAAACTATAAGAAGGGTAATTTACAATACAGTTTAAGCACCTTAAGACCTTTCCATCCATGAAGTCTATTTGATTCTAGGACAACTCATTCTTAAGGTAATAGGATTGTGTCGCCATTTCTCAGTAGAATTTATTCAAATTCTGTAGTTATATTGCTTTGAAGTAAAGAAAATTTTCTGCCACAAAAAAAATATAGGTTGTCAGAATTTTAATGATTTTAAATGGAAATTTATGTAAAAAGGATTGAATTTAAAAAAAAATTGAAACACACATTCATTTTGCAAAATAATGTCAATAAAAATGATAATAACATAGATTAATATTGCATTCATGTATATCAATTTCATAAATGCTGAAATTGTGTAAAATTAATCATCTATAAATGATTAAAAATTGACATTTATAATAAAACCATATACACATAGTAATTGCATGCAAGAGTTATCGTTCTTGAAAAACTTCACAGTAGTGAAATAGGTAGCCGGTTTCCTGAAGTACAGAAAAATGGGCACATGTAACTTATTGATTTAAAAACAACTGAATTGCTTTGCAATACTTTAATATTGAAAGAACACACTGTTCTGTCAATAATAAGCATACAATATTCATCAGTTTAATATCAAACATTAGAATATGCGGAAATTGTGATACTGTCTCCCTACATTGGATTTTCAACTAGGGATGTACTTCCTATTTCCGTTTAGCAATACACTCCTATGACCTTAAGAAGAATCTTTATGAAATTTTAGCGAAATTTTCCCAATCAGACCCATCCCTCTCAAGCCCAAGGGGTGAGTCAGGATACTACTTCAAAGCATCTAACTGCAATCCCATCAGATAATTCAAAAACATAAGAAATTATTTTCTGAAGAAAATAGACAAAATAATTCCAAAAGATTTAGGACATGTCATCACAGGATAATTACGTTAAATCATCCTGTGTCACCAGGGTCAATCATGACATATCAACACATGTCATCACAAGATAATTACGTCAAATCATCCTGTGTCACCAGAGTCAAACATGACATATCGACACATGTCGTCACAGGATAATTACGTCAAGTCATCCTGTGTCACCAGGGTCAAACATAACATATCGACACATGTCATCACAGGATAATTACAAGTCATCCTGTGTCACCAGGGTCAAACATAACATATCGACACATGTCATCACAGAATAATTACGACAAGTCATCCTGTGTCACCAGGGACAACAATGACATATCGACACATGTCATCACAGGATAATTACGTCAAGTCATCCTGTGTCACCAGGGTCAACCATGACATATCAACACACGGCATCACAAGATAATTACGTCAAGTCATCCTGTGTCACCAGGGTCAACCATGACATATCAACACATGTCATCACAGGATAATTACGTCAAGTTATCCTGTGTCACCAGGGTCAACCATGACATATCGACACATGTCATCACAGGATAATTACGTCAAGTCATCCTGTGTCACCAGGGTCAACAATGACACTTCGACACATGTCATCACAAGATAATTACGTCAAGTTATCCTGTGTTACCAGGGTCAACCATGACATATCAACACATGTCATCACAAGATAATTATGTCAAATCATCCTTTGTCACCAGGATCAACCATGACATATTGACACATGTCATCACAGAATAATTACGTCAAGTCATCCTGTGTCACCAGGGTCAACCATGACATATCAACACATGTCATCACAGGATAATTATATAAAGTCATCCTGTGTCACCAGGGTTAACCATGACATATCAACACATGTCATCACAGGATAATTACGTCAAGTAATCCTGTGTCACCAGGGATGTGTTATCACAGTTAGTACATGTCATCACGAGACAGTTATGAGATCTCAATCACCACATCAATCAAATGCAGCAGAATTGGACTGATTTGATTGCCTGCGACCAGGTAGCTCAATTGATAGAGCACCTGTCTGAGTTTGGAGGGTCCTGGGTTGGAATCCCTGTCCGCCATGCTCTTGTTACATTTGGTGCCTGTGACCTACCCCTGTTTCACGCACTGGCTGAATGCTTGGCAAGAGGATCCCATATCTCCTGATCTATCCTTGTTTTATCTTGACACCCACCATCTTCATTGGTCAATGCAAGATTTATATTTTCTCATCCTTTTTAATGTCTGTTGGATTTAGTAATGTAAAGAGTAAATCCACCTTGGGGCAAATTTTGATCAAAACCTCCTACTGCTGTGTATGACATTGATCTTCCAAAGAGAGGTTGTCGTTTGACCTACTTACTAGCACAGTGCTGAACGTTTAACAAGGGGGACCTAATGTTTCTGCCTATCAGCCGTCTTGGTGTTCTGATAAGTCACAAAATGCAAAAAGTATGACTAAGGATCATGGAGAACCTTCATATTAAATTTGAGAAAGATATTCCTCCAGAAATAGCTCTAACAAGAATTGTTTAAGGACCGACGGAATGACGGACGATGGACGACAGACAGACAAATGACCAAGGACGAAGGGCAATTTGAAAAGCCCACCGTCTGATGATGATGGGCTTATAAAAGTGCTAGTTTTTAGTTACAGAGGAATTAGTCCCTCTGAACAATTCAATATTTTCTTCAGATTTTCTTCTTTCAGATATATAGAACAAAAACCTAATAAATAAAACATATTACTGATAGTCTAAGGCAAAACCAGACTTTTTCAAACAGAAATGTAAAGAAAATTGACATTTACTTAGTTACATGAAATGATCCTTGAAACCGTCTGATAGTCGCTGTAGACCATGGCCACTAATCAATAAGTTGTCTACATTCACCATTTAGCATGTGTTTTGGTTAGATTTGTGACTTTAGGAGTAATGATATTGGGTGTTCTGAGAACAAGGAGTTTTTGTTATTGGCGTGTTTACCCTAATTACCACTCATTCTGCAATGAACGCCATGACGTCTGTGACAGGTGCCCCTCCTATACTACTTAAGCATGTGTACACACTTACTGGGCCATTTAAATCTTCCCCTAATCATATCCCCCTCAACACACTGCTACATATATATGATGGTAGACCCTCTCAACACACTACACTACAGATATGATGGTAGATCCCCAAACAAAACCCATATCTGTGACCAGGTAATACCATAACACTCAGCACCAAAAGAACACACTAATTGTGCTGCTTGTATCACCATTAAATGTGAAACCTTGTTGATCCAAATTCTGATAGTTCTCTACATTCTTTGGGACAGGTGAGCTAAGAAAAGCCGAACCTCCTGTACCAAGCTAGGTCAGAACCAAGACCAAAAGAAAAATAACAGAACTGAAATTCGAATTTCAGAAAGATGTAAGAAATACAATAGCTGAGCCTAAAGTAAAAACAAAAGTAGATTACCACAAGAATACGAAGAATACCATGGAACCAAAGAGCAAACGGCACAACTAGCATAACTGCACTAGTTCAGTGATTGAGGTAACCTCAATGACTTCTAACCTTTAATTCTGCGGATTATGTGTCTTTTGTAAATTTAAGTTTCCTGTGCCAAGTTTGATAGCTATCTGCTTTAGGAGGTATTGGCTCCGAGATGGATCCATAGGTCACATTGCGAGCACGGATACAATCGACCTGTCAGGGTTATGTAGATAGATATAAAAAAAATAATCAATTTTACGTGTCTGAGTCACTTTATGTTGATACGACAAGGTATAATAAAACTTGCTTTTAGCCGAAAGATTTCCCAGAAATGTTGAGATTTCATAAAACCTCTGGTACAGTGTGAAGGGTTACTACCATGGCAACACTATTTCCATGGTTAAGTGACTCCACCATTCGATAATGATGTAATCCTGAGGTACCATATTAACTTATTTTCCTGTAGAGTGGGTAGAACATTTGGTGGTATTACCCCTAACCCAGTTTAATTCCCCAAACACCTTAGGCAAAGTTGAACCTATCTATCTATCTATTTGTTATACTCCACAGAGACCAAAATGGATTTAGTGCGGTATCTGTTATATCTCATTTGAACAGGAAAAAATCTAAAAAATGAGGGGCCAAAAAACAGCCTTATGGGTATCATGGGTACAATATGTTCAAAATCAAATGACATTTAAATCTTCACATATTTCTCCTATGTGATAGTGATATTACACCCTATATCTGAACGAAAAAGAAAATAAATGTTCACAAAATATACCTGATATACAGTCAGATCTAATATCACAAAATATACCTGATATACAGTCAGATCTAATATCACAAAATATACCTGATATACAGTCAGATCTAATATCACAAAATATACCTGATATACAGTCAGATCTAATATCACAAAATATACCTGATATACAGTCAGATCTAATATCACAAAATATACCTGATATACAGTCAGATCTAATATCACAAAATATACCTGATATACAGTCAGATCTAATATCACAAAATATACCTGATATACAGTCAGATCTAATATCACAAAATATACCTGATATACAGTCAGATCTAATATCACAAAATATACCTGATATACAGTCAGATCTAATATCACAAAATATACCTGATATACAGTCAGATCTAATATCACAAAATATACCTGATATACAGTCAGATCTAATATCACAAAATATACCTGATATACAGTCAGATCTAATATCACAAAATATACCTGATATACAGTCAGATCTAATATCACAAAATATACCTGATATACAGTCAGATTTAATATCACAAAATATACCTGATATACAGTCAGATTTAATATCACAAAATATACCTGATATACAGTCAGATTTAATATCACATGTATTTTCATTTTATTTCATTTTTTTTTTTTTTTCAAATTATAACAGAATCAAACCTATCTTGAATTCAAATTTGCAAGAACTATAATTAAAATCAATTAGTTTTCACCAAATCGTTTACATCCAATGCAATAGACAGCCTCTCACACAGGACATTCTGAACACATGATAGCCTAGGTGCCTAGTGGTATTTTAAACAGTAGCAACAGCTGGCTCAAGACTGCCAACTTATACAGTTAACCGTGTCAATTTAAACAAACACTAAACCAATTATTATTGCCAATAAACGCACAAAAAATGCAGAGTCTTTTCAACTTCTATACAATTTATCTGGCAGCACCTAAGCTGTTCAATAAATGTGACATTTCAAGGTGACTTTATAGAATTTATTGACAGCAACGCTATCGTACATGTGCGAGTCCCAACCCAATTTACAAACAGACATCTGGTGGAATGCAACGGGGACACCCTTAACTGTAGCCAGAACCGTTCTGGAGACGCAAATCCTGAGAGACTTAAGTGAAAGCTTTTTCAGTTTTGGAGAATTTGCAATATCTACGTTTGGTGCCATATATACTACAATTGACAAATCTATCTCCATAGCAATAGATATTGCACTAGTCTACCGCCTGCCCCCTCAAGGCCAGGAAACTGACAGGAAAAAGTGCCCAGTATTGGGGAAACGATATGTAACCCACAAGGTCCTAACTTTATATCACATGCTGTTACTAACACAATCTGAATTCACAGATAATGCTATAGCGCGTTGTCCGCCATAGATATTGCATATATATTTCTTTTTCTGTGAATTTACTGCTATCTATTTATTTGGGCAGATGGACCCGTTACGGTTGTCATTCCAATATATAGTACTTATACATTACATCAGAGGTCTGTTCATCTGCCTCATATATTTTCATTAGAAATCGCTATCCAAAGCAGCCCATAGTAAACCTTCCGTAACTTGGCTCTGATGTCTGATTCTCCTGTGATAACCTTCCCGCCCTTCCGCGTTTCCACAGTTGTCAAACATTGGTAAAACGTCTGGCGGGTTACGGCCACTGTCAGATCTCTCATGTGTTGGACGTTGTTTTTGGGACTTGTACATTAGATAAATAAAACATGAATTTAATGTATCGTATGACTGTAATACGTCCCCTTCCCATGTCTGTACACCAAGCCCTTTATCAGCGCGCATCAGAAACAAATTTATCATCCAAAACCAAGCCAAATGTAGAAATCTGACATTTTCAATTACCAAAATGAAAATTGTGAGTGGTAACATAATGGCTGTAGGACCTTCAGACTGTGTTCTGTGATCTGAATGGTCCGCCAATCTCTTCCATAGCTGTTCTATCAGGATAACCTTCCCCACAAACATTACAGGTAATGACAGAACGCAAGTTCACTTTTCCCATTGGTAGTATGAGTTCTATTTCCTGTATGCTAAAATTTAAATTCACTCATTTATTTTATTCAAAGCTTATAAGGTGGAATGCAATTGCTTTTGATGTGAAATGAAACTAGTTTGAAATTTATATTTCAGAATGAAGTCGACTTTACTGTGTGCCTGTCACAGACAGCCATTACTACTAGTCATCTCAAAATTATTTAAAACAAAGCAATCGATATTGTTAATGGAGGTTAAATCAACAGATAAGAATTGCAAATTCTGATGGGGGATACTTGTGCAAACCAGTTGGTCGGTCTTGAGCATGTTATTTCATTAAAGTTTCACACATCATCTGTGGTATAAATCCCCCTTATTCAATTTTATCTTTTCTTAAAAAACAGTTCTGGGTAAATAAATGACCTGACCTTGGACCTGCTGATGAAAATCAATAGAAATAGCCATTAAAAACTATCCCACGGAGGCACTGCTGTGAAATTTATGGGGGAACCATTGTTCTAACATCACAATAGTGATAGAATGCAAATTACGATCCTGGCACTCCTTCCGGCCTCCTCCTCCTCTTCCTCTTCCCTGTGATTCACCAGCGTGTGCCCCACATCTAGGAACATTTCTCCATAAAAAATCACCAAACAATATTTAAGTTGGAATAAATGTATTCTAATACATGTACATTTTGTCATATCCACATATTCAATAGTTGGGCATAGCTAGACCCATGGTGACAAAAAGAAAATGTGGTTTTCTGTGAAAAAAAATTAACGATAAATGTTTCATATTGAAACCAATTCAATGTTTATATTTTTCTAGCTGTCAGAGAATGACTTACAGGTTTCTTGTACAATAGAGGAATACAAACTTCATGGTTTTTCATAACACGAGGATTAAATCTTAATGGTTTGTCATACCACAGATGATAGAATCTTAATGGTTTCCCATACAACTCAAAGACAAGAGGGTCAAGGGGCCTGCATTGCTCACCTGGTATTAATCTCACACCAGTAACCTTAAAAGTGATCTAAAATAAAGCTACATGCAAAATATCAGTATTTATGACTATAAGTCATTCAAAAGAACCTGTCTAATTTTTTTTAAACATTTGACTCCTGTGACCTTGAAAGTCAAACAAGGTCATTACCTTGAACAAACTGTGTAGCCCTTCATCTCAGCATGCAACTTACCTAATACCACCAACCCAGACCTTTTGTTTATTGAGATTAGGTTATTTAAAGATTTATACATATTTGACCGAATGTGACCTTGAAAGTCGATCAAGGTCATTCAAATGAAAAAGCTTAATAGTCCTTCATGCAAGCATGCTTCTGGCCAAATATCAACAATCTGGGCCTCATGGTTATTCAGAAGAAGTCGCTTAGATATTTTAAACAAATTTGATCCCTGTGAATCCCTGTGACCTATAATATAAGTCAAGGTCATTCATTTGACCAAACTTGGTTGCCCTTTATCCTAGCATGCTAGTAGCCAGATATCAACATTCTAGGCCTTGTGGTTATTCAGAGGGAGGTTTAAAAATTATGAACATATTTGATTCCAGTGACCTTGAATAAAGGTCATGGTCATTCATTTGAAAAAAAACTAGGTAGCCCTTTATCCCAGCATGGTATGGGCTAAAAATCATCATCCTGCACCTTTTGGTTATTCAGAAGAAGTTGTTTAAAGATTTTAACATATTTGATCCCTATGACCTTGAATACAGGTCAAGGTAATTCATTTGAAAAAACACTAGGTAGCCCTTTATCCTAGCATGTTACTGGCTAGATATTCAGAAGTTGTTTAAAGATTTTAAACAGATTTGGCCCCTGTGACCTTAAATAGAGGTCAAGGTCATTTATAAACTTGGTAGTCTTTCATTCCAGCATGTTACTGCCCAAATAGCATCACCCAGCTGGGCCTTTTCGTTATTCAGGAGAAGTTGTTTGCAAGTTTTTTTAAACAATTGACTCCCATGATTCAAGGTCATTTATTAAATTTAAACAAACTTGGTAGCCCTTGACCTCAGCATGCTACTGGCCAAATATCATCACCCTGGGCATTTTGGTTATTCAGAAGATGTTTAAAGTTTTTAACATATTTGACCCATGTGACCTTAAATATGGGTGAAGATTTATTTGAACAAACTTTGTAGCCCTTTATCTCAGCATGCTACTGGCCAAATATCATTACCCTGGGCATTTTGGTTATTCAGAAGAAGTTGTTTAAAGTTTTTAACACATTTGACCCCTGTGACCTTGAATATGGGTGAAGGTCATGCATTTGAACAAACTTGGTAGCCCTTGACCTCAGCTTGCTACTGGCCAAATATCATCACCCTGGGCATTTTGGTTATTCAGAAGATGTTTAAAGTTTTTTACATATTTGACCCCTGTGACCTTAAATATGGGTGAAGATTCATTTGAACAAACTTTGTAGCCCTTTATCTCAGCATGCTACTGGCCAAATATCATTACCCTGGGCATTTTGGTTATTCAGAAGAAGTTGTTTAAAGTTTTCAACATATTTGACCCCTGTGACCTTGAATATGGGTGAAGGTCATGCATTTGAACAAACTTGGTAGCCCTTGACCTCAGCTTGCTACTGGCCAAATATCATCACCCTGGGCATTTTGGTTATTCAAAAGAAGTTGTTTAATGTTTTTAACATATTTGACCCCTGTGGCCAAATATCATCACCCTGGGCCTTTTGGTTATTCAGAACAAGATGTTTGAAAGTTTTTATAAATAATTGACCCCCATGACCTTGAATATAAGTCAAGATCATTCATTTGAACAAACTTGGTAGCCTTTCATGCCAGTATGTGATTGGCCAAATAGTATGATCCTGGGCCTTCTGGTTATTCAGAAGAAGTTGTTTAAATATTTTAACATATTTAACCCCTGTGACCTTGGAAATGGGCGAAGGTCATTCATTTGAACAAACTTGGTAGTCCTTTCTCCCAGCATGATTCTGGCCAAATACCATCACTCTAGGCCTCTTGGTTAATGAAAAGAACCTCCGAATGACCTTCGGGCCAAGTAAGCTAATAAAAACTTAATGGTTTTTCCCTGCAGATAGGGCAAACTTAATGGTTCTCATACTACAGAAGGAGAAACGTTAATAGTTTTTCATAAACAAGAGGCCCATGGACCTTAACATTCACCTAATTGCTTAACCTACATGAACGGATCAAACTTGAAATGAACATGAGGCTCAGTTAATACTGAGTAAAGGATGATTTCATGAAAGTTTGGTCTAAATCTACCAGCTATTTGGAGCTCATGATCTAAGGATCATTTTATGAAGTGTTTGTGGAAGTCCACCTGTAATATGTTAAAGATGTCACTAGGAAGATTTGTACTCTTTGATTTTCTTATGAAAGTTTGCACTAAGCAGAGATGAAAATGGGCTTTCCGACAAAAATGCTAAAACCTTAGTTTTTGAGCCTTTCAATGCAAATAAACAATCCAAACAAGTTGTAAAGAAAAAAAGGTTTGAATTATACCTAAATTTGACCCCATTGATGCCCTCTTTGAGGATCAGCCCTTTCTAAGGATCATTTTCAAGAATGTTGGCCACAAGCTGATGATTTCCATTAACTTTAATCAAAATCTGACAGAAGAGAAGTGAAAAACAAGAGGCCCAAAGGGCATGTATCACTGAAACTGACATATAGGTAACTTCAGACCGAATTTATAAACTAGAACACAAGACATTTTAACATCTTTTAAATGGTTCTAAAGATATTGTTGTTTGAAATTTGATTTTTTTTGTTTTAAAGCTTTTAACCTTTGTTGACATTTGACTCCTGCTAGCACTTAAAGTTGACATTTGACCTCATTACTGTAATAAAGTAAAAGATTTGCACAGCTGGTCTCCATTACATACCCAAGTATCATGACTCTAGACCAAATGGTTCTTAAGACATTTTTGTTTGAAGTTTTTAACAAATTTGACCCCTGTGACCTTGAAAGTAGGTCAAGGTTATTTTAATGAAGAAACTTTATAGCAATTCATCCCAGGTACCAACTGGCCAAATAGTATGACCCTGGGCCTAATGGAACTTGAGAAGAAGATTGTTAAAGCTTTAAACCCATGTTGACGTTTGACCCCTGACTAGCACTTAATGTTGAACTTTGTCCTCATTACTGTAATTAAGAAAAGGATTCACACAGCTGGTCTACATAACATACCCAAGTATAATGACTCTAGTCGAAATGGTTCTTCGGATATTGTTGTTTGAAGTGTTTATCATATTTGACCCCTGTGACCTTGAAAGTAGGTCAATGTCATTATAATGAGGAAACATCATAGCAATTCCAACCCAGGTACCTACTGACAAAATAGCATGACCCTATAAGGCCTTAAGGAACTTGTGAGAAGATTATTAAAGCTTTTAATCCATGTTGAGGTTTGACCCATGACTAGCACTTAAAGTTGGCCTTTGACCTCATTACTTTAATAAAGAACAAGAGGCCCAGAGGACCTGTTTCGCTCACCTGTTTCTTTTGTTTCATGAAACTGACATATAGGTAACTTCATACCAAATTTGGTAACTAGAACACAAGACATTTTAACATCTTTTAAATAGTTCTAAAGATATTTTTGTTTGAAAATTGAAAATTGAATTTTAAACCCACATTGACTTTTGGCTCCGGCTAGCACTTAAAGTTGACATTTGGCCTCATAACTGTAATAAAGAAAACGATTCACAGCTGGTCTACATAACATACCCAGGTATCATGACTTGAGACCAAGTGTTTCTTAGGATATTGTTGTGTGAAGTTTTTAACATATTTGACCCCTGTAACCTTAAAACTTGGTCAAGGTCATCATAATTAAGAAACTTTATAGCACTCCATCCCAGGTACCAACTGGCTAAATAGTATGATCCTGGGCCTAATGGAACTTGAGAAGAAGATTGTTAAAGCTTTTAACCCATATTAACGTTTGACCCCTGACTAGCACGTAAAGTTGGCCTTTGACCTCAATACTGTAATAAAGAACAAGAGGCCCAGAGGACCTGTATCGCTCACCTGTTTCTTTTGTTTCATGAAACTGACATATAGGTAACTTCAGACCAAATTTGGTAACTAGAACACAAGACATTTTAACATCTCTTAAATGGTTCTAAAGATATTGTTGTTTGAAAATTGAAAATTTAATTTTAAACCCGCATTGACTTTTGGCTCTGGCTAGCACTTAAAGTTGACATTTGGCCTCATAACTGTAATAAAGAAAACGATTCACATGTACAGCTGGTCTACGTAACATACCCAGGTATCATGACTCGAGACCAAGTGCTTCTTAGGATATTGTTGTGTGAAGTTTTTAACATATTTGACCCCTGTGACCTTAATACTAGGTCAAGGTCATCTTAATTAAGAAACTTTATAGCACTCCATCCCAGGTACATACTGGCCAAATATCATGACCCTGGGTCTTAGGGAAAAGATTGTTAAATCTTTTAACCCATGTTGACATTTGACCCCCAACTAGCACTCAAGTTGACCTTTGACCTCATTGCTGTAATTAAGCAAAATATTTGCACTGCTGGTCTTCGTAACATACCCTAGTATCATGACTCTAGTCCAAATGGTTCTTAGGATATTGTTGTTTGAAGTTTTTAACATATTTGACCCTTGTGACCTTGAAAGTAGGTCTAGGTCATTTTAATGAGGAAACTTAATTTATAGCACTCCATCCCAGGTACCTACTGGCCAAATATCATTAACCTAGGTCCTCCAGTTCTTCAGAAGAAAAATTTGACGGATGGACGCCGGATGCGCCAGTACAGCATAAGCCATGTGAGCTCAAAACGCAAAAATAAAAGACAAAAGCCAAAACAATGACAACAACAACAACTTTATTGATACAAATGTGTTTTTTTTTAATTTCATCTAATTTTAATGTTTTGTTGACTAAAAATCAAAAAAGGAAATCAATCAAATAAGATTGGGTTAGATACCAGCAGAGAATGGAAAGACAGATATTTCCTGCTGATTATGTCTAGGAATTTCTATACAAAACAATATTTTTCTAAGAGTGTTGTCCCATTTCGATCAGTGTCATCTATTCTTCAATTTGAATTTTACCGTCTTATCAATACTCAATCAGCTGTTCTACATAACATACCCAGGTATCAATACTCAATCTCTTCTTCAATTTGAATTTTACCGTCTTATCAATACTCAATCAGCTGTTCCCAAGGTTTCACTTATCAAAATTGTGTCTAAAGGTCCCCGAAGACCGGCCAGCCCACAACTGAACGTGACCGTGCCCTGGAAAAAGCGTGTGGACCAGTATCACCCATCAGCGTGGCACAAGTGATAATAACAGCAAACAGCATTCCATTGAGCGTATCATGAACATATCAGCCCCCCCCGATGATTACCGCAACAATGTCACTAAGTGTGTGCAATTACTGAACAGTGCAGGGACTCTTAAACAATAACAACTTGCACGTCTGTGAAAAAAACACACAGTAATTTGTACTCGAATGTCTCCCAGAATTCCCCAGCTCCAAACTCCTTTTACTGTAATGAAGATCCAACAGCCGGCACACAGGAAGTGCTAATTACCAGTCAATAACTGAACTCTCCAAGGTGAGAAGAACAACTTTGTTTCATTTGGTCACCTGGCAACCAATGGGACATTGTTTGAAAATGTGTTAATTATGATCTTTAACTAGTTATTTAGTTTGACTCCTTTGCCAACCTTCTAGAGTACTTCAAAAGAGTCACCAGACACAGAATGTGTCCTACTTGTTGTTTTCTTTTTCTTTAACTTTTGTATTTATTCAAAATACTGATAAGAAATTTACAGTAGATTTTTCTCTCACCCCACACTGCTTGCGCCTAAACGTGCTTGATTTGTTGCTGTTATTGATTAGTCAACTTGGCTTAGCTGTGTTTTAACACAACAAAACTTGTATATATTTTACAATAATTTTGGATATTTTGCTCTATAAAGAATACATTCATTATGAAAAAGAAATATTTAAACATTTAAATTGTTATCAAATTTCATATTGACAAACATACCCTTGACAAAGCCTTGATATCAACATAGTCCTGGATATGGATATCACTACTGTACGGTGTCTGATCAGAAAATCACGAGTTATGTTCTTAATAATGTATCTTCTCTGCTTTTTTCATAACAGAAACATAAGCTCCAGGTTAGCTATTTGATTGGTTCCAGACAGCAACAGGGGCCCACTGGGCCTGTATTGCTCACCTGCTACTTATTCAACAACTTTCAACTCAAAGGTCAAGATCAAATATCTTAAATCACTAGTGGGCCATGTGTCATTGCTCTATACATTATACATGTATATCTTTGTTCAATTATTATTTGAAATGCCTTTCACTTCAAAAATCTATGTTGGAAATTTTGAATAATTTGTGACAATGTCTCTAGCTCTAATGGCACAACTTGTATCAGGCTGGGGTGTACTGAGATAAGTTAGTCTGTTTGATACAATGTCTCTAGGTCTAATGGTACAACTTGTATCAGGCAGGGGTGTACTGAGATAAGATATAGTCTGTTTGATACAATGTCTCTAGGTCTAATGGTACAACATGTATCAGACTGGGGTGTACTGAGATAAGATATAGTCTGTTTGATACAATGTCTCTAGGTCTAATGGTACAACTTGTATCAGGCTGGGGTGTACTGAGATAAGATATAGTCTGTTTGATACAATGTCTCTAGGTCTAATGGTACAACTTGTATCAGGCTGGGGTGTACTGAGATAAGATATAGTCTGTTTGATACAATGTCTCTAGGTCTAATGGTACAACTTGTATCAGACTGGGGTGTACTGAGATAAGATATAGTCTGTTTGATACAATGTCTCTAGGTCTAATGGTACAACTTGTATCAGACTGGGGTGTACTGAGATAAGATATAGTCTGTTTGATACAATGTCTCTAGGTCTAATGGTACAACTTGTATCAGACTGGGGTGTACTGAGATAAGATATAGTCTGTTTGATACAATGTCTCTAGGTCTAATGGTACAACTTGTATCAGACTGGGGTGTACTGAGATAAGATATAGTCTGTTTGATACAATGTCTCTAGGTCTAATGGTACAACTTGTATCAGACTGGGGTGTACTGAGATAAGATATAGTCTGTTTGATACAATGTCTCTAGGTCTAATGGTACAACTTGTATCAGACTGGGGTGTACTGAGATAAGATATAGTCTGTTTAATACAATTTCTCTAAGTCTAATGGTACAACTTGTATGAGACTGGGGTGTGCTGAGATAAGATATAGTCTGTTTGATACAATGTCTCTAGGTCTAATGGTACAACTTGTATCAGACTGGGGTGCACTGAGATAAGATATAGTCTGTTTGATACAATGTCTCTAGGTCTAATGGTACAACTTGTATCAGAGTGGAATGTACTGAGATAAGATATAGTCTGTTTGATACAGTGTCTCTAGGTCTAATGGTACAACTTGTATCAGAGTGGGGTGTACTGAGATAAGATATAGTCTGTTTGATACAGTGTCTCTAGGTCTAATGGTACAACTTGTATCAGAGGGGGGTGTACTGAGATAAGATATAGTCTGTTTGATACAATTTCTCTAGCTCTAATGGTACAACTTGTATCAGGCTGTGCTGAGAGAGTATGAGACAATGTCACTGTTTTAGGTCTAATGATACAATCTAACTTGATAAAAGGGGCAGTGTTGTACATTTATACAGTGCAACACCAATAAATTGATTCTCCAAATATTAACAAAAGGCAGTGATCAGGACCAAGCATTGCTATCCCTTGCTAGTGGACTGGCAGACACTTGTTGCATGGAGCGCTGGTGAATAGCCTAAGAGCTGTGTCGTCCAATGCAGGGCTCTCTATGACAGAGAGTGGAGTTGTATGTTCCAGCATCCGTACCCCTCAATAGCTAACATAGATACATTGTACCCAGCAAATTAATACATTCACACCGTACTACTGTAGCTTTGTCAACTTTTATCAATATTTCTGTACCATCACTAAGTGTGTGAACTTGCCTTGTGTGTAAGAAGTGACAGGATATCTTAGTGTTTTTGTTCCCCTCTCACTAACATCGGACAGCTGTGATTTGGGATTTGTCTGGTAATTGTGAGTGACTTTCTATACAAACGTTGCCTTTAAGATTTCTCAGTGTGTTGATCGTTCACCGTGAAGAGTGTAGGTAACTTGACTTTCTTTGTGAGCTGTGTAATGGACTCCTCAGCGGGACTTCATCACTGAATACCCATCACAAGGTAAGTTCTCCTAATCATACCTGACAAGTTTCAAGGTCGTAGCAAATTTAACTCAGAGTGACAGTTCTGTACTTTAGAACAGTTTTCATAACTACCCGAACATATAAACCTGCATGAAAAGTTAATTGATTTTTAGACTAGCTCTATACATAATTCTAAATGGCAGCATTTCAACCAAATTGCTTAATTAAGTTATTTCCATGTCACTTTCATCTGATATGAAAGCAGTTAATGTTTTGCACTGAGAACTGGAGATGTCTGATGTACTGGCTGTCAAACGTAACCCATATAGATTCTTCTCGTGGTCCTGCATACAAATCCACCAACAACTGTGGAAATAGCCATACAGCTGTGAATCAGGTATTTCAGGCAGATTTTTACAAAACTAATAAAACAACAAGAAAGATATTCACTCTAAACATTTTGATCAGGAGCCAGAATTAATGAGGTTGCTCATTATTTATTTAGTTTCAAGAGACCTTAGCTGTGTTGTTGGAGGCACCATACGTATACGTCCCAACTGATTAAATAGGGTCCTGATCCCACAACATAAGTTAACTTTCTTATAGGACAAACAGTAAAACCAATGGTCCCCTTCAGATCAACGTAATATCATAGCTGTGTAACATCAGAACTGTTACCTAGCTGTCAGCTGTCTATATTGGAGAATGACCTTCAAGGTGTACTAAACAAGATCTGTTGACTGTTTGTCTATATAGGGGAATGACCTTCAAAGTGTACGAAACAAGATCTGTTGACTGTTGGTCTATACAGGAGAATGACCTTCAAAGTGTACGAAACAAGATCTGTTGACTGCTTGTCTATATAGGGGAATGACCTACAAGGTGTACTAAACAAGATCTGTTGACTGTTTGTCTATACAGGGGAATGACCTTCAAGGTGTACTTAACGAGATCTGTTGACTGTTTGTCTATACAGGAGAATGACCTACAAAGTGTGTTGACTGTTTGTCTATACAGGGGAATGACCTTCAAGGTGTACTTAACGAGATCTGTTGACTGTTTGTCTATACAGGAGAATGACCTTCAAAGTGTACGAAACAAGATCTGTTAACTGTTGGTCTATACAGGAGAATGACCTACAAAGTGTGTTGACTGTTTGTCTATACAGGGGAATGACCTTCAAGGTGTACTTAACGAGATCTGTTGACTGTTTGTCTATACAGGGGAATGGCCTACAAAGTGTACTAAACAAGATCTCTTGACTGTTTGTCTATACAGGGGAATGACCTTCAAGGTGTACTTAACGAGATCTGTTGACTGTTTGTCTATACAGGGGGATGACCTGCAAGGTGTACTTAACAAGATCTGTTGACTGGCCGGTTGTCTATATAGGAGAATGACCTTCAAGGTGTACTAAACAAGATCTGTTGACTGGTTGTCTATATAGGAGAATGACCTTCAAGGTGTACTTAACGAGATCTGTTGACTGTTTGTCTATACAGGGGGATGACCTACAAAGTGTACTAAACCAGATCTGTTGACTGTTTGTCTATATAGGGGGATGACCTACAAAGTGTACTAAACAAGATCTCTTGACTGTTTGTCTATACAGGGGAATGGCCTACAAAGTGTACTAAACAAGATCTCTTGACTGTTTGTCTATACAGGGGAATGACCTGCAAAGTGTACTAAACAAGATCTGTTGACTGCTTGTCTATATAGGAGAATGCTGTTGACTGTTGGTCTATATAGGAGAATGATGTACAAAGTGTACTAAATAAGATCTGTTGACTGTTTGTCTATACAGGGGGATGACCTACAAAGTGTACTAAACCAGATCTGTTGACTGTTTGTCTATATAGGGGAATGACCTTCAAAGTGAACGCAACAAGATCTGTTGACTGTTGGTCTATACAGGAGAATGACCTACAAAGTGTGTTGACTGTTTGTCTATACAGGGGAATGGCCTACAAAGTGTACTAAACAAGATCTCTTGACTGTTTGTCTATACAGGGGAATGACCTTCAAGGTGTACTTAACGAGATCTGTTGACTGTTTGTCTATACAGGGGGATGACCTACAAGGTGTACTTAACAAGATCTGTTGACTGTTGGTCTATATAGGGGGATGACCTACAAAGTGTACTAAACCAGATCTGTTGACTGTTTGTCTATATAGGGGGATGACCTACAAAGTGTACTAAACAAGATCTCTTGACTGTTTGTCTATACAGGGGAATGACCTTCAAGGTGTACTTTACAAGATCTGTTGACTGTTTGTCTATACAGGGGGATGACCTACAAGGTGTACTTAACAAGATCTGTTGACTGGCCGGTTGTCTATATAGGAGAATGACCTTCAAGGTGTACTTAACGAGATCTGTTGACTGTTTGTCTATACAGGAGAATGACCTTCAAGGTGTACTTAACAAGATCTGTTGACTGGCCGGTTGTCTATATAGGAGAATGACCTTCAAAGTGTACTTAACAAGATCTGTTGACTGTTTGTCTATATAGGGAAATGACCTACAAAGTGTACGAAACAAGATCTGTTGACTGTTTGTCTATACAGGGGAATGACCTACAAAGTGTACTAAACAAGATCTGTTGACTGTTTGTCTATACAGGGGGATGACCTGCAAGGTGTACTTAACAAGACCTGTTGACTGTTTGTCTATACAGGGGGATGACCTACAAAGTGTTCTTAACAAGATCTGTTGACTGTTTGTCTATATAGGGGAATGACCTATAAAGTGTACAAAACAAGATCTGTTGACTGTTTGTCTATATAGGGGGATGACTTTTAAGGTGTACTAAACAAGATCTGTTGACTGTTTGTCTATACAGGGGGATGACCTTCAAGGTGTACTTAACAAGACCTGTTGACTGTTTGTCTATACAGGGGAATGACCTTCAAAGTGTACTTAACAAGATCTGTTGACTGTTTGTCTATACAGGAGAATGACCTACAAAGTGTACTAAACAAGATCTGTTGACTGTTTGTCTATACAGGGGGATGACCTTCAAGGTGTACTAAACAAGATCTGTTGACTGCTTGTCTATATAGGAGAATGACGTACAAAGTGTACTTAACAAGATCTGTTGACTGTTTGTCTATACAGGGGGATGACCTTCAAGGTGCACATGTACTTAACAAGATCTGGTGACTGTTTGTCTATACAGGGGGATGACCTTCAAGGTGCACGTGTACTTAACAAGATCTGTTGACTGTTTGTCTATATAAGGGGATGACCTTCAAGGTGTACTAAACAAGATCTGTTGACTGTTTGTTTATACAGGGGGGATGACTAGACTTGCTATCAGATTTTATGAAGAATTTCCTGGCTCCATTTTACTACTAGCTTATCTCCCCCTACCGGTAGTTTGAAAACTTAAGGTCTCTAGAATCAGACATCCAAGTGATCAAAATAATTAGAGTTTATTTTTTCTAAATGATTCAATATTCTAGAGATGGGGGCCAATCTAGGGGATGACCTCAAGGCATAGTTGACAGGATCTGTTGATGTTCTGTCCACTTAACACGTCTGTTGAATGGCTATAGATCCACTTTATCAAGAGAAACTGTGAGTGAGCTCACAAAAATATAATCCCTCACTTTTGCTTACAAGGTTTCTGAAGCAGAATTTAATGTTTCAAGGTCAATAACTCCAGTAAAAGTAGTTGAATTACAAGTTTCTTTTTTGATGCTCATATACATATGATGTAGTTTGCAAAGTTGCCTGAAATTCCAACAAACTATTAAGGAGGAGTTGAGCAGAATGTTTCAAGGGCCATAACACCGGGCAATACTTCCTAAGAAGGCAGATATCTTCCTGAATGTCAAATTATAATGCAGGTATGTAGTAATACATGTGTGGCGGAGTCATTGGCAACCAGGTAGCTCAATGGGTCCATATCCAGTTTGCAGGATCCTGGGTTCGAATACTGGTTTGGCTGAGCATTTCTCCTTCTAGTACTAAATTGGCGAGCTTGCCAACACTTGTTTCAAGTACTGGGTGAATGATTGGCAAGTGGATTCCTGACTCTGGGTTTTGAATAGTTTTGTCTTCGGGGGTGAAGGCTTAAAAAAAGGTGGGAGGAATGTAGCGGAACTGGACTGGGTCTGGTCGTCAGCAACCAGCTGGTAGCTCAATTGGTAGAGCTTCCGTCTAAAGTTTGGAGGGTCAAGGGTTAAAATCCTGGTCTGGTCGTTGCAATTCTCTTTCTCCTATTACACATGATACTTAATTGATACAAGAAAGTCAATAACAGAATATTTACCATAAAGGTACATCTTACCTCTAAGATTCAAATGAAATTTAATAAATACTTCTTGAAAAAGAAACTCCAGTAATCCCCAATATTGGAAAACTTTTGACAACTAGGATGTTTGATCTTGGTATTATACCACTTATTCTGACCTATGAATGACCTTGACATAATGACCTCATTTACTGTACTCCTGAGGACTTGGCATTCTTTATCGGACAGACGTTACCATATGTTTTTTGCTAAGTCATCATTGTGTTCTAGTTTCTAACTGAAGAATTTCATTAAGTTATCTTAGTTGACGTGTTAGCTAATCAACAGGAAATAATTACAACAATCATATGTTCTAAGTTCAGTGTAGAAAAACTGACTTTCTATTTGTATAATGGTTACATATTTAGAACGTCCAACCAATTTCTTTGTTCAAAGCTCTGATCAAGGTTTTATTGTATAAAGGTAAGACATTGTATAATTAGTTATAAATGACAGTGGATAAGCTGTAGGCCGAGGGAGATACCACTGGTACAGAAACCGAAAGCATATAGACAATGAGATGAGGTGAAAATGATAGCCATGTTTTATGATATCACAGCCACAGTCTGTATCACTTGTGTTAGTGGCTAGTGGCACAGTGAGGCAATTGTCCCTGTATGCGTCTATTGCATGTCCCATGTCCATAGCCAGGAGATAACACCTCACAGCTATAAATCATACTTCTTCCATCCTGCTGTGTTTCTCTCACAGCAGCCATACAGCCATTCAGCAGTAAAGCTAAACCGTTGCCTACTTGTGCCAAAGAAGTTGTACAAAATGTCTTTTAATCATGCAACCATTCTCACACAATCTCGTCCCCCCTACCCACTTCCTCATCAGACTTATACCTGTTAAGATGCTATCATTGGCAGGTAGTTGGATATTACATCATATTCTCTACCGCAGTAAAAACAATATAAAGGTTAAAAGAGAAATATGAAAAGCCACAATTTACAACATCTGGTATTTGTATTATTGAAAAAAAATTGATATATCTGGAAAAACAAACCAACTCACCATTATTCTCAGTGCATTAAACAGTAAAGACAACCATTTCAAACTGATTAAATAAAATTCATAATTCCACAATAACACTTGGTAAGTGACAGCTGGAACAGCTGATGGCACACTCTCCTTTCACTTAGATGGCCGGGGTGCGATTCCCTGATCAGACGTGAAAAGGTATTTGGTCACCTGGGCGACCACATGGGTTTCTCTGGGTACTCCAGTTTCCTTCCACATTCGGAATCCATCATGGCCAACAAGAGTGATTAAAATAAAGTAACATAACTTATTTCATAATTGTTGTAAAACAAATTAAGTTTCTATTTATGATGATAAATAAAGTAGAATACAGCTGTGACACAGTACATTGATAGTGGACAGACTGAAGGTCAAGGTCAGAAGGATGTTTAAAACAAGCTTGCAAATGATACCTTCCCATCTCACCTTCCCATCTCTCTCTACATATCTTTCTTTAACAAGAATTCAATTGATGTTTCCCTATCTCTCTCTACAATAATTTGATACCTACATACCTTCCTTTACAATAAGTTTATTTGAGACCTACACAACTGTATATCCCTGAAACAACAGTATACTTAACACATAAATAATTTAAACATTACTGATGTCCTTTGTCCTACACATTTACTTTCCCTAATGTACCATCTCATGGAGTCAGAACTGGACAGATCCAGTAGAACATGTATTAGATACTACCCTGAGGTTTTTTTCTGTACTATAAAACTCACCCCGTTCCCTATTATACCTATTATTTCCCTATTATACCAGTACATTATTCATAAACTTTCTCCGCATTAGGTAACAGCAGATTTGGCGAATCTAATGTCCACTAGATAGGTGACCAAACACTTGTCTCTGGAGAAAAACTAGACAAGGATTCTTCAATAAGAGCTGTGCTATCTGAGATCATTGGTTCAGTAATACTCTAAGTGAGAGACATTAGGATTAGCAAAGAATACTGAAGGTCAAAGAAGTGCTGGGTAACCATATAACACCTTACCGTAAATTTTACATCAGCACTACTGGGAAGTTCATGCCAAGAATTTCTACAATTACAGCAACAACCTTGGCTGGTTATTTGTGGCAAGTAGGAGAAACATTGCTCCCTTTTCTAGAGGCTGTATTGACCGTCAATAAACAAATTATATCCTATTGTAGTCACGTCAATATGAAATATCAGCAAATTTGTGATGTGATTTGCTTCTAGATCCAATTCCTGTGTCGAATCAATTTTGCTAGCACTGAATCGAGTGTCGACCTGATGACAAAATGTGATTCCCAGGGAACAATCACGGGACATCACTAGACTGTGGCGATCGTCCAGCGTGTCCTGTCACCAGGGGATGTGGTGAGGGTGGGGATCAATCTCTGTCACCAATAAACATAAGTTGATGGTCATGTATCTGTGTTAATTATTCCTGTTATCTTACAGATTATAATAAGTTAATTACATAACTGGTGAATCCCACGATTTTAAATCACTATCTATTCACATGTACTTTATTTCAAGAACTATACCTAAATCTCTTTTTCCTTCACCAAATCTTTTAAATTCACAAATGAGAGCATGTTATTTCAATAATGAAAATAATGATTATCTATAGAATTAAAACTTGTGACAAAATTTAAATTCTCAAATAAATCTCCTCAGGAGATATACAGGGCAGCGATACAGCCAGATTTCTGACCACTCAACACATGGCTCTGTACTCCACAATGACAATACAGGATGTTGCTGAAATGCTTTTTGACATGAACCCTTTGGTTGTTATCTACTGATCAAACTGATGAAATGAAATTAGAATGGGTTCCAATTATTTTAGCACCATTTTATGCTACGGTAATGTGATGTTATTATTACATCCTCAGGATTGCTTTGCCCATCATTGTTATTTGGTTCCAGTTTTTGGGAAGCAAATTGAACTTTAATATGGGATAATGGTGATATATGTTTTGTGGAAAATAGAATATGCATATTTAGAACAACTGTCATGTCAATGAACAAAAACAGGGACATTATCCAAAAGGTCGCCAACGATCGACAAGGTCTAGTTCTGCTACATAATCCTCCCCTCCTTGTTTTAAGTCTTCTCCCCAAACACATCACTGTATACAAGCCAGGTTCAGGTATCCCCTTACCAAGCATACACCCAATGCTTGAAACAAAGCTTCGTCAGTCAACATTGTAACAGGAAAGAAAAAAGCTTGGTCAGACCGGGAATCAAACCTGTGACCCTACAAACTTTAGACATACACTTTACCAATTGAGCTACCTGGTCGTGCATCATCAACCCAGTCCAGTTCAGCTACATGTCAAATTGACTATTTAGTCAATTAAACAGTACATAAACTTAATTTTGGCTTTTGACTGTGTAAGCATGGATAGTTTTTGGCTGTAAAAAAAAATGAAAATATCACTTTCTGAATTTATGCACCCTGTAATGCCATTTATTTTATGTCCTTTAAAATATGAGTTTCAGAAGCTCTCTTGATTCTAAAATATCCAAAACATATACCTTGTTCTACCAATGTCACATCATGCATATAATAATTGGTTCAGTATAGATCTGAGGTTCCCCTAGTATATAGATCTGAGGTTTCCCCAGTATATAGATCTGAGGGTCTCCCAGTATATAGATCTGAGGTTTCCCCAGTATATAGATCTGAGGTTCTCCCAGTATATAGATCTGAGGGTCCCCCGGTATATAGATCTGAGGTTCCCCTAGTATATAGATCTGAGGTTTCCCCAGTATAGATCTGAGGTTCCCCCAGTATATAGATCAGAGGTTCCCCCAGTATATAGATCTGAGGGTTCCCCAGTATATAGATCTGAGGGTCCCCCGGTATATAGATATGAGGTTCCCCTAGTATATAGATCTGAGGTTTCCCCAGTATATAGAGCTGAGGTTCCCCCAGTATATAGATCTGAGGGTTCCCCAGTATATAGATCTGAGGGTCCCCCGGTATATAGATATGAGGTTCCCCTAGTATATAGATCTGAGGTTTCCCCAGTATATAGATCTGAGGTTCCCCTAGTATATAGATCTCAGGTTTCCCCAGTATATAGATCTGAGGTGCTCCCAGTATATAGATCTGAGGGTCCCCCGGTATATAGATCTGAGGTTCCCCTAGTATATAGATCTGAGGTTTCCCCAGTATATAGAGCTGAGGTTCCCCCAGTATATAGATCTGAGGTTCTCCCAGTATATAGATCTGAGGGTCCCCCGGTATATAGATCTGAGGTTCCCCTAGTATATAGATCTGAGGTTCCCCCAGTATATAGATCTGAGGTTCCCCCAGTATATAGATCTGAGGTTCCCCCAGTATATAGATCTGAGGTTCCCCCAGTATCTATATGGCTATAGATTTCTTATAATGTTCTGTTGCCTTACACAACTATTCCTGTCAAAGCAGCAACTTTGTTTGAAAAGAAAAGAAAAACATCTGGCTCTCCCGGGAATGGGACGGGAAGTACGTTATAGAATGTCGCAGACAGCAGAGTGGCAGGGATACAACCAAACTTAATCAGAGGCCATATTGTTTGTGTCTCAGTAGACAATGACCAATCAGACAAAAAAACTTGTAAATTAATTATTTTGTATAGAACATGATCAAACAGAAAGAAAAAAAAAATCTACAAATATTTTCTTTTTGAATTCTCTGCCATTTCTACACCATCTAGATAAATTGTGTAGATAGGCATGACAGTTGTGATGAATGACGCAGTCTGGCCATCGGAAACTAAAGGCTTCCCCGCCATTATTGTGTCCAGATTGGTCCAATTGATTCTGTCTGTGATGGACAACACATAATGGATAGCTCTGTACAATGTCATACATTATCATGACTTGCAAACCACTTATGTAGAACAGAGTGAACTATGATATAAGCTAGCTACCCACACAAGTACCAAGGATAGGTCATTCCAGAAACGTTTTGTACTAAAATTGACCTTATCTCTGTTTTGACCTTGGCATAGAGTTGCGAAATGACCTTGAAAATCTGCTATGATTTTTGTTTTATCATAATTGAAGTAACATTTGTTGCCAGGTAGACGTATGGATTAGAAAAAAGACAAAAGCCTGCAGAAAATATCTGTTCTGTTATAAGGGCAAATCATGAGTCCCTAGGTAGCTACTATAAGCTTCCTTATTGACAAAGATTTTCCTGGATATCCAAATATAACACATCAACTACTTCAGTTCTGTGTATAGAGACAAACTTTTCAAAATAAATTCCTTGTAGCTATTTCAAACTTTGTCAGCCCCTTTCTTAGGATCAACAATACCAAGCTTACCTAGATGTTCCCAACCCAAATCTCCGCAAAAATAATAATGCCTATAGTCAACAATACCAAGATTACCTAGATGTTTCCAACCCGAATCTCTGCAAAAATAATAATGCCTATAGTCAACAATACCAAGCTTACCTAGATGTTCCCAACCCGAATCTCCGCACAAATAATAATGCCTATAGTCAACAATACCAATCTTACCTAGATGTTCCCAACCCGAATCTCCGCACAAATAATAATGCCTATAGTCAACAATACCAATCTTACCTAGATGTTCCCAACCCGAATCTCCGCAAAAATAATAATTCCTATAGTCAACAATACCAAGCTTACCAAGATGTTCCCAACCCAAATCTCCGCAAAAATAATAATGCCTATAGTCGACAATACCAATCTTACCTAGATGTTCCCAACCCGAATCTCCGCAAAAATAATAATGCCTATAGTCAACAATACCAAGCTTACCTAGATGTTCCCAACCCAAATCTCCGCAAAAATAATATTGCTAGATTTAGATCTAAATTTAGAAGTGAATAAATTGGGAGATTTTTCAAAAGACCTGCATCAGTTTCTGGTTTAACATACTTTGGACAGTCATGGCCTGTCTCCATGAACAATTTCTAGTTAAAGCGTAAACTTTCTAACTGCACACAGGACAAAAAGTTACAGTGAAAATGTCTCTTTACTCACAGAGGTGTGAAAATGTGCAGTTTCATACGAAATATAAGTACCAGTTCCAAACACAGATATAATTAGCATCAGAACAGCGGTCAAATGCAACATACATAAGGTAAAGTTGTGTTTTGATAACTGACAAATCACCAATCAACTGTCTTCAGCCATCAACAAAAGTCCAGGTGGATTTCATTGTTTAAATGCAGAAGTGTAAGTATCATGTGCACACCATGAGTATACAGTGTTATGTGTGCATTGCGCAGTCACACAACCATAGCCACTATGAGTAATGGACCACTAAGCTTGGTTAGACAGATTTGACTATGTATACCCAAACAGTTCAGTTTTGCATTTTTTTTGTTTAGTTTAATTTTTGAAAAACTATTTATTGTAAATATTTTGTTTTTAATTTTTTTGGTCTCTTTTTATATTCCATGATAATGGTACATCATTTAGGTGGATCACTCTGACAGATTCGACTACTCTTACAGACACTATCAAAGATGGTCCAGTACATTGACAGATTTGACTACTCTTACAGACACTATCAAAGATGGTCCAGTACATTGACAGATTTGAGTCTCTAGTAGGTGTACAATATCCTGGATTGTGTGCCTTGTTTTGGAAACAATAGACAAGATAAATAGAATCCTGCTATCAAGCAAACAGTGCAACTTCTCAGTGAAGCTTTGTCAAATTTATTACATAACCGTTCCAATTGATCATTTCTGTCACGAGTCCTGAGTTAATGCCTTAATGTGCTCCCTCTGACAATATTCCTGCCAGGTCTTATCTGACTTGTTAGAATGTTCTGGTAATGTAACAATTTAGCAAAGATAACAGCCACTTTGCTCATGTACATCCCATCGGTAGAGACAACAATGACACATTGTCAGCGGACCTACAGAACGCCAGTCCCTCACAATATCCACAAACATATTTAAGTGAAAACTCTTTCCAAAATAGCAATTTTCAATGCGGTACTTTACAGCAAATTTATGGTATTTTAATGGCCGTACTCTTCAAAAATATTGTTTTGAACACATTTCATGTCTCTAAATCAAATTGTAAAGCATGCTTTGTGAGTTATTCAGTTTTACTTCCACCAGTTCTGATGTTCCCATCTTTAGACCTGTTTCTATTGGTTATTTCATAGGGCTGTATGGACAGGCAACACTTCTCTGTGTATTGGTATATACACTAAATGCCTTTCAATCCAGCTTTGGTTTCAGGGAGAAAAATGAATTTACAAATAACTGTCCATCTACATTTTCAAATTGTCTGGTATAAAGAAAGTCTGTATGCAGTATCAAGTTACTTTACTAAATGGGTAGACATTTCATTTTATCTTTTTTTATTTTATATTTTTTCCTGCATGTTCACTTTGTCCCTTTTTTGTCATTGGCAGTAAAACAAACATCAATGGAATTTTTTATAAATTCAAATCTGGCATCTGATTAACAGACTATTGGAAATATAGCAAAGAAAAATACAGTTCTCTGCAGTCTTTCCTTTCCGCCCCCTCTCATTTTGCAATCCAATAGCTATGAAATGAATACTAAGCTGGCCAAGGCTATCAAGGAAGAGTGCATGCTTTTCTGACTCTGAGAATGTGTTCTACCGACCAGAATGCTATGCATATAAATCAGTGTTATTGGACAAGACAACTACAGACAATTCAATGCCTCTCTTTATATTTGGCATTCATGCTGAACATTTTCTGTAAGTTAACATCAATACTTGAAAGTTTCTTCACAAATTATGAGTCAAAACAGCTACTACAGTGGTGGTGTTTATCAGATTATAACCAGACTGTTAGGGAGTATACAGGAATCATTGTTACCTTTGTTAACCTGCCTACACACTGTAACTGGTAGACTTATATACTGTATTATGTAAAGGAGCTCATATTAGATTCAAGGAAAGGCTTATTTGACCTCATTGTGAATGGCATATTTTATGTATCCTATATTTTGACAATATCCATATGTCAAGGTTATAATTGGACCTTGTTGTGGATCACCGCTCCTTCATATGCAAAATATCAATACAGATTTTTTTTTTAATTTCTGCGGTTTAAGGATGAAGAAGGTACACCTAGAGTTTATTGACAATATAAAACTTCTAATTAAGGATAATTATTATTATAAATAAATACTTAACGGCCCATCAACGCAGGTAAGGTCATTAGGGGGAACACATTCGAAATATGGAGCTATACATGTATTCTATGTGGTCTATAAAAGGATCTTCTGAAATTCCTGTATAGTACCTCACCATGGTATCACAGGGAGGTGCCACTTCATCACCCCTTAAAATTCTAAACACTGTAACCTCAATGACAACCAATCTGAATTGACATGTGATACGTGTATAAAAGGGTGCGGAGGCTGTTGTGTGGAGTTCTGGATTTCTGGATTCCTATGAGCCATTACACTCTCTCACTGATTAAGACGTCCCATTTGTGGAGCCTGACCACAGTGATATCTCTAAAGTAGGGTATGTAGTCTTTACGCTTATTGATAATGCATATCTACAATGAAATATGAAACATTGGTTCATGGCAGGACTTTATCAGAATAGGGACAGACTTCCTGTAAGATCGTAAGGATCAATCCTATTTCTGATTTTCCACGTGTATCATGTTATAAAACCAATTGCGGTGAGAAGCATGTTGGATGTATTACAGTCCCTCCATGTACTCTTCCTTAATCCGCTGTACATGCAAGTATGTAAAACAATGTTATTTATTACAGCAAATATAACGACATTACGAAGGGGAAAAATGAACACTGCCGTTGTCAGGAAATACAAATCATGCTCGTAAACTACTTTTGGTAGCCATGAATGATGGTAGGTCAACAGATCCAAGATCAGTTTTTATCTACAACACGGTATTTTGTGCAAATTGGAGAAAATCACACATGCAAATCAGACAAACGGTTTATCTCTTAAATTAGTACAAATTAACAACAGCCTCCTATATCATTACAAATCTGTCTGTGTATATCATAATTATATCAGTTTACAGATCCCACTTTTTTTATGTGTAGCTAAAACTTCTCTCATAAAATCACGATTTCTTTTGAAGAACACAAAAAAAAGTCTATAGCTCTGTGAGGAATTAAAATACTTTGTCCTATTTCTAACTCGGATTACTTACATAACAGCACTGAAAAAAAGGATTGATAACTTACATTACCTCCCTACCACAAATGATGTAATTATTATATAGACGTGGTTGTATGATAACTTACATAACCTCCCTACCACAAATGATGTAACTATTATATAGACAAGATTGTATGATAACTAACATTACCTCCCTACCACAAATGATGTAACTATTATACAGACAAGGTTGTATGATAACTTACATTACCTCCCTACCACAAATGATGTAACTATTATATAGACAAGGTTGTATGATAACTTACATTACCTCCCTTCCACAAATGATGTAACTATTATATAGACAAGGTGATATGATAACTTACATTACCTCCCTACCACAAATGATGTAATTATTATATAGACGAGGTTGTATGATAACGTACATTACCTCCCTACCACAAATGATGTAATTATTATATAGACAAGGTGATATGATAACTAACATTACCTCCCTACCACAAATGATGTAATTATTATATAGACGTGGTTGTATGATAACTTACATTACCTCCCTACCACAAATGATGTAACTATTATATAGACGAGGTTGTATGATAACTTACATTCCCTCCCTACCACAAACGATGTAATTATTGTATAGACAAGGCTGTATGATAACTAACATTACCTCCCTACCACAGATGATGTAATTATTATATAGACAAGGAGATATGATAACTAACATTACCTCCCGATGTAATTATTATATAGACGAGGTTGTATGATAAAGTACATTACCTCCCTACCACAAATGATGTAACTATTATATAGACAAGTTTGTATGATAACTTACATAACCTCCCTACAACAAATGATGTAATTATTATATAGACAAAGTTGTATGATAACTTACATTACTTCCCTACCACAAATGATATAACTATTATATAGACAAGTTGATGTAACTATTATATAGACCAGGCTGTATGATAACTTACATTGCCTCCCTACCACAAACGATGTAACTATTATATAGACGAGGTTGTATGATAACGTACATTACCTCCCTACCACAAATGATGTAATTATTATATAGACAAGGTGATATGATAACTTACATTACTTCCCTACCACAAATGATTGAATTATTATATAGACAAGGTTGTACGATAACTTACATTACCTCCCTACCACAAATGATGTAATTATTGAATAATTATTGATACTTGAACTGCTACAGGATCATTTCCCCTGATTCCACAATTGAAAAAAAACAGAAAAGGGACATAACTCCCATCAAAATTGAACATAGATGCACAACTTCAGAGTGTGGTGGTTATATCTAATGCAATTAATATTTTTGGGATAAAATCTGTAGGAGGAATGCTTTTGATTTAGAAAAGACCAAGACAAAATTTCATCTACAGATTGACAGATAAAAAATTACATCCTGATTCCAGTATATTTCCCTCACCCCTTCCTCCTCTTCCTCATCCCCTTCCTCCCCTCCTATCTTCATTGAAGCCTGTATAATCAGAGTTGGTAGCCTAGCTATCTGACTTCCCCAGGTTGGCCTGATAACGTAAATGCTCGGTGTAACTAACCTGCGTGACCAACCAAGATTTCAAATATTTTTTATTTCAGTTTCAAAACCCAGAAAATCCCTGTGACCTTTATATAATCTACATATGTAGCATTAAACATATTTCTATACCTCTCTGTGACATTTGACACATCATGGGCATATGAAACACAAGTCATGTTCCTCCAAAATAATCTGACTCACTATCCATGGTAACTTGATGCCAACATGTTTGATTTTAAACTTCAGGAGAACTATACTGGAACAAATTCTACCACTTAAATTTAAGCATGTTATGTTGCTACAAATCAATGTTTTATAGATAAATCAGCAGTCACTCTGACAAAACTTTCCCAATCATACACTCTACCAATTTGTCAATATCAGTGAGAAATTGTGTTCAAACAGCTATACATAACACAGTCGAAAACCTTATACAACCCGAACCAACTTGGTCACCAAGTCTGTTTGAGAAGGTCAGGTTGCATGATAAATGATTGTTTATATATACACTTATTATTTTAAAATCATCATGAAAGCATGTCACTTGGAAAATAAAAACAAAAAAAGTGTCATCCTAAAACATGAAAGGTTTTCTGTTAAACTGTTCCTCTCCCAGTTTTATATCCCTGATCATTTAAACATTGATCCTATCAAAGTATCTCTTTCATATATCTAACTTTTTATGTGGTATAAAGTAAGAGTACTTCAAAATTTCTGAATACTGACTTTTATGATATCTTGTGTAATTCATAATCATAATTGACAGGAAGTAATCCAAACTTTTATATCATCCTGCTAAATAATTCTAAAAGTTAAAATGAACAATGTGACAGAAAAATAATAAAATTGTGATTGTAGGAAATTATTAGCATAAGGCTCCTCAACAGTTGTGAAAAAATTGGATAACTTGATGGCTGTTTGGCATGCAACTTTGCAGAAAAATAATTGTGTAAACGTCAATTAGTAATGAATTTGATGCAGAAGCTATGGACATTCACACTGATCTAACCATGTAACCAGGAATTACCACAGCAATGGTGCAACGTACCTCCCCACATTTCTAAAGCTGTTTATAGTATAGTGACAAAAAACTATAGGTGTCCAGCTCTAGGTCAGAATCGGTTTATTTATTTAAGCATATTATAAATCTGTTTCCATGACGACTCAATTTGAAAACTTGTACACGATAATTCATTTAACGAGTTTAAGTTTCATCTATTTCTACAAAAAAGTCTCAAGAGTCAGGTACTTGACAAAATTGAACCTGTTACATCAGACCTTCACACGCCATGGGTAAGTTAATTTAATACATTTACCAATAAATTGCGCAAAGTTTTGAGAATAAAAGAAAGCTTCACCTTTTTATGATGGAGTAAATACACCGCTGTAATATCTCATTACGAGCTATCTGTTGGAATATGTTCACAGATGGGTCATGTAATTATGTTGTGTATATGGAGCATCCTTTGGGGGAGGGGCTGAGGGATGTGTGGAAGTGTAGACAACAATCTGGATCCCATTATCACCAGGTTCCATGTTTAGATATTTAAGTGTGTTATGAACAAATGCGACAGGTTTAAATAGGGAAGATGTTGAGAGGAAATATCACATAGTCAACACATTAGACAGGTTTTAGTCTAATAACTCCTTCCCCGGACTACATACTGTAATTTTCTCACCATTGGAGACATCCCCCTTCCTATCCCATCTGGCAGAGACTTAACTAGTAAGATCCTCAACAACTCTTCTACCAGAATTTCCTATTAAGGTCCTCGACAACTCTTCTATCAGACTTAACTAGTAAGATCCTCAACAACTCTTCTATCAGATTTCCTAGTAACGTCCTCGACAACTCTTCTATCAGACTTAACTAGTAAGGTCCTCGACAAATCTTCTATCAGATTTCCTAGTAAGGTCCTCAACAACTCTTCTATCAGACTTTCCTAGAAGGACTTCAAACAAATCTTCTATCAGACTTTCCTAGTACATGTAACGTCCTCAACAACTCTCCTATCAGACTTTCCTAGTAATGTCCTCAACAACTCTTCTANCTCTTCTATCAGACTTTCCTTGGATGATCCTCAACAACTCTTCTATCAGATTTCTTAGTAAGGTCCTCAACAACTCTTCTATCAGACTTTCCTAGTAACGTCCTCAACAACTCTTCTACCAGACTTTCCTAGTAAGGTCCTCAACATCTCTTCTATCAGATTTCTTAGTAAGGTCCTCAACAACTCTTCTATCAGACTTTCCTAATAAGGTCCTCGACAACTCTTCTACCAGACTTTCCTAGTGACGTCCTCAAAAACTCTTCTACCAGACTTTCCTAGTAAGGTCCTCGACAACTCTTCTACCAGACTTCCCTAGTAACGTCCTCAACAACTCTTCTAACATACTTTCTTAGTAAGGTCCTCGACAACTCTTCTATTAGAATTACCTCAGAGGATCCTCAACAACCTCTTCTATCAGACTTCCCTAGGAGGATTCTGACAACTCTTCTAACATACTTTCTTAGTAAGGTCCTCAAGAACTCTTTTATCAGACTTTCCTTTAACGATCTCCAACAACAACTTTTCTTTCAGACTTTCCTTGGAGGACATATGGCAACTCATCTATCAGACTTTCCTCTGATGATCCTCGACAACTCTTCTATCAGACTTTCCTAGTAAGATCCTCAACAACTCTTCTATCAGACTTTCCTAGTAAGGTCTTCGACAACTCTTCTATCAGACTTATCTAGTAAGGTCCTCAACAACTCTTCTACCAGACTTTCCTAGTAA
>NW_018405300.1:853401-853971 GCF_002113885.1 Mizuhopecten yessoensis
TTTTGGTTATTCAGAAGAAGTTGTTTAATGTTTTTAACATATTTGACCCCTGTGACCTTGAATATAAGTGAAGGTCATTCATTTGAATAAACTTGATAGCACTTTACCCCAGCATGCTACTGGCCAAATATCATCACCCTGGGCATTTTGGTTATTCAGAAGAAGTTGTTTAAAGTCTTTAACATATTTGACCCATGTGACCTTAAATATGAGTGAAGGTCATGCATTTGAACAAACTTTGTAGCCTTTCATCTCAGCATGCTACTGGCCAAATATCATCACCCTGTGCATTTTGGTTATTCAAAAGAAGTTGTTTAATGTTTTTCACATATTTGACCCCTGTGACCTTGATTATGGATGAAGGTCATTCATTTGAACAAACTTGATAACCCTTTACCCTAGCATGCTACTGGCCAAATATCATCACCCTGTGCATTTTGGTTATTCAGAAGAAGTTGTTTAATGTTTTTAACATATTTGACCCATGTGACCTTGAATATAATTGAAGGTCATTCATTTGAACAAACTTGGTAGCCCTTCACCCAAGCATGCTCCTGGCCAAATATCATC
>NW_018405300.1:855935-865816 GCF_002113885.1 Mizuhopecten yessoensis
CCCTGGGCAGTTTGGTTATCGAGAAGAAGTTGTTTAATGTTTTTAACATATTTGACCCCTGTGACCTTGAATATAAGTGAAGGTCATTCATTTGAACAAACTTGATAGCCCTTTACCCCAGCATGCTACTGGCCAAATATCATCACCCTGGGCATTTTGGTTATTCAGAAGAAGTTGTTTAAAGTTTTTAACATATTTGACCCATGTGACCTTGAATATGGGTGAAGGTCATGCATTTGAACAAACTTTGTAGCCTTTCATCTCAGCATGCTTCTGGCCAAATATCATCACCCTGAGCAATTTGGTTATTCAGAAGAAGTTGTTTAAAGGTTTTTTAAGACAATTGACCCCTGTGACCTCGAATATAATTGCAGGTCATTCATTTGAACAAACTTGGTAGCCCTTCACCCAAGCATGCTCCTGGCCAAATATCATCTCCCTGGGCAGTTTGGTTATCGAGAAGAAGTTGTTTACTGTTTTTAACATATTTGACCCATGTGACCTTGAAAATGAGTGAAGGTCATTAATTTTAACAAACTTTGTAGCCCTTCATCCCAGTTTGCTTCTGGCCAAAAATCGACACCCTAGGACTTTCTGTTATTAAGAAGAAGTCGTTTAAAGTAAAATATTGACGCCGGACGCCGCGCCACGGCATAAGCTCACTTGGCACTTTGTGCCAGGTGAGCTAAAAAGGTTGTTTTTGATAACATATCTACAGTACTAACAGAAGAATTGTTAAAACAGTTATTGTTTTAAAGTTTTATTGTAAACTTTAGTGATTACTCCTACTTGTTTTAACTTTTAAATCAATATGCAACTGACTACAAGCAGGACACATGATATTCATGGGAGTAGCAGGAACTAAACAGGCTAGCGGCTGTTTATTGATGGCGTTCATGACTAAACTTTTAGATATTTTTTTAACAGGCCAATTAATTACAAATAGCCCCAATCTCCTAGGAACCCAAAATAGACGAGGCTGTTTGGGCTAATCCTGGCTGGAATTGTCATGTGTTAGCACCAGAATGAAACCACACTTCCTTGATGTGGGTCGAATATTGCTAAGCAACATCACCACAGAACTCTTCAAAACTAATTGTGTCACATTTGGTTATGTGGGCTATTGTGTGAACATCTTTGCTGTGTATTTTTTTTTCACAAAATGACAGCACATGGCTACAAGTACATTTTTGCTGTTCTGCTGTCCTTGGTCCACAAAGGTTTGGACAAGACACAGAAAGAGGTAATCTAGAAAAAGATGGTCACGGAAAATATAAAGGGATGGTCTACATAGACAGAAGACAAGAATAAACAGATACTCCATAAAAGATACAGATAAGACACAGATAAAGTGATACTCCACAAAGCTACAGGCAAGACACAGATAAAGAGATAATCCAAAAAGTTACAGGCAAGACACAGATAAAGAGATACTCCACAAAGTTACAGGCAAGACACAGAAAAAGAGATACTCCACAAAGTTACAGGCAAGACACAGATAAAGAGATACTCCGCAAAGCTACAGACAAGACACAGATAAAGAGATACTCCATAACATTACAGGCAAGATACAGATAAAGAGATACTCCGCAAAGCTACAGACAAGACACAGATAAAGAGATACTCCACAAAGTTACAGGCAAGACACAGATAAAGAGATACTCCGCAAAGCTACAGACAAGACACAGATAAAGAGATACTCCATAACATTACAGGCAAGATACAGATAAAGAGATACTCCGCAAAGCTACAGACAAGACACAGATAAAGAGATACTCCACAAAGTTACAGGCCAGACACAGATAAAGAGATACTCCACAAAGCTACAGACAAGACACAGATAAAGAAATACTCCACAAAGGTACAGACAGGCTACATATAAAGAGATACTCCACAGAGGTACAGGCTGGACACAGATAAAGTGATACTCCACAGAGGTACAAACAAGACACAGAAAAAGAGATACTCCACAAAGTTACAAGCAAGACACAGATAAAGAGATACTCCATAACATTACAGGCAAGACATGGATGAAGAGATACTCCACAAAGTTACAGGCAAGACACAGATAAAGAGATACTCCACAAATGTACAAGCAAGACACAGATACAGAGATACTCCACAAAGGTACAGACAGGCCACATATAAAGAGATACTCCACAGAGGTACAGGCTGGACACAGATAAAGTGATACTCCACAGAGGTACAAACAAGAAACAGATAAAGAGATACTCCACAAAGCTACAAGCAAGACCCAATTAAAGAGATAATCCAAAAGGTTACAGGCAAGACACAGATAAAGAGATACTCCACAAAGGTACATGCAAGATACAGATAAAGAGATACTCCACAAAGCTACAAGCAAGACACAATTAAAGAGATAATCCAAAAGGTGACAGGCAAGACACAGATAAAGAGATACTCCACAAAGCTACAGACAAGTCACAGATAAAGAGATACTCCACAGAGGTACAGGCTGGACACAGATAAAGTGATACTCCACAGAGGTACAAACAAGAAACAGATAAGGAGATACTCCAGAGAGGTACAGGCTGGACACAGATAAAGTGATACTCCACAGAGGTACAAACAAGAAACAGATAAAGAGATACTCCACAAAGGTACAAGCAAGACACAATTAAAGCGATAATCCAAAAGGTTACAGGCAAGACACAGATAAATAGATACTCTACAGAGCTACAGGCAAGACACAGATAAAGAGATACTCTACAGAGCTACAGACAAGACACAGATAAAGAGATACTCCACAAAGCTACAGACAAGACACAGATAAAGAGATACTCTACAGAGCTACAAGCAAGACACAGATAAAGAGATACTCCACAGAGGTACAAGCAAGACAGAGATAAAGAGATACTCCATAATGTTACAGGTAAGACACAGATAAAGAGATCCTCCACAAAGGTAGACAAGTCACAGATAAAGAGATACTCCACAAAGGTAAAAACAAGACACAGATAAAGAGATATTCCACAAAGGTACAGGCTTGGATATATAGATATTTCAGTACAACAAATGAGAAGTTAACCAGTAAACCATCACAGTTATTCTGAAGTTATTGAAATGGAATACATAATGAATTTAAAAAGTAGCTCCTAACTGACAAAGTGAGTATCAAACCCCGCAGCTTTACAGATCTAAACAAAGTGAGTATCAAACCCAGCAGCTATACAGATCTAAAAAAGTGAGTATCAAACCCAGCAGCTTTACAGATCTAAACAAAGTGAGTATCAAACCCAGCAGCTTTACAGATCTAAACAAAGTGAGTATCAAACCCAGCAGCTTTACAGATCTAAACAAAGTGAGTATCAAACCCAGCAGCTTTACAGATCTAAACAAAGTGAGTATCAAACCCAGCAGCTTTACAGATCTAAACAAAGTGAGTATCAAACCCAGCAGCTTTACAGATCTAAACAAAGTGAGTATCAAACCCAGCAGCTTTACAGATCTAAACAAAGTGAGTATCAAACCCAGCAGCTTTACAGATCTAAACAAAGTGAGTATCAAACCCAGCAGCTTTACAGATCTAAACAAAGTGAGTATCAAACCCAGCAGCTTTACAGATCTAAACAAAGTGAGTATCAAACCCAGCAGCTTTACAGATCTAAACAAAGTGAGTATCAAACCCAGCAGCTTTACAGATCTAAACAAAGTGAGTATCAAACCCAGCAGCTTTACAGATCTAAACAAAGTGAGTATCAAACCCAGCAGCTTTACAGATCTAAACAAAGTGAGTATCAAACCCAGCAGCTTTACAGATCTAAACAAAGTGAGTATCAAACCCCGCAGATTTACAGATCTAAACAAAGTGAGTATCAAACCCCGCAGATTTACAGATCTAAACAAAGTGAGTATCAAACCCAGCAGATTTACAGATCTAAACAAAGTGAGTATCAAACCCAGCAGATTTACAGATCTAAACAAAGTGAGTATCGAACCCCGCAGCTTTACAGATCTAAACAAAGTGAGTATCAAACCCAGCAGATTTACAGACTGTTAAACAAAGTGCTGTCTATATAGAACACACAATCTTGTTAAAGTGCTAATCATCTTAGTGACCCCACTACCTCCACTAAAAATTACATTTGTCATTTCATGCACCAATTTATAAAAACATGCCAACAACGAAAATCTGAGGGTTAAACTGTTTATACAGAGGACCAGAAATGTGTGATCGGTTAGTACTGACAGTTTTGTACAAGTCTACATGGATTCTAAAGACAGAAGCATGGATGGGATGCAAAACTGATTGTGACATTTAAGCATAAATCCTTCGGGTAATTTTAATTCTGATGAATTTATCAGCAAAGGTATGTGATTCATGACAAAAAAGTGAAGACAAAACAGTAACATCTTGAGATTGTAAAAATTACTGACAGGAATGAGGGCACAACTTGACTGTGAGGAAACTGGGGACACAGGTGCTGAACTATACTTCACAAAGTCACTTCACATCAACAAAACAGCTGGATTGTAACGGGAGCTATTATATATAGGGCCGCTCAGCTATTGGGTGGTATACTACTACACTGCTGGGTCTCAAGAGATACTTGCTCAGTACTTCTACTGAAACTGGCATGTCTCCACTGGATGGGTACTTGAGAAAATCATTCTTGTTTCCCATTCCAGGAATATAACAAAACAATAAAAACCAGAAGATGCTAGATCATGCTTGGGCTAGCTGTTTATTATCATGTCTGGTTATACTGTTTAATATCATGTTTGGTCATACTGTTTTATATTATGTTTGGTCATACTGTTTAACAACATGTTTGGTCATACTGTTTGATATCATGTTTGGTCAGACTGTTTGACATCATGTTAAGTCATACTGTTTTATATCATGTTTGGTCATACTGTTTTAAATCATATTTGGTCATAACGTTTGATATCATGTTTGGTCATACTGTTTTACATCATTTTTGGTCATACTGTTTTACATCATGTTTGGCCATACTGTTTTACATCATATTTGGTCATACTGTTTGATATCATGTTTGGTCATACTGCTTGATATCATGTTTGGTCATACTGTTTAGTTCATGTTTGGTCATACTGTTTTACATCATATTTGGTCATACTGTTTGATATCATGTTTGGTCAGACTGTTTGACATCATGTTAAGTCATACTGTTTTATATCATGTTTGGTCATACTGTTTTATATTATGTTTGGTCATACTGTTTAACAACATGTTTGGTCATACTGTTTGATATCATATTTGGTCATACTGTTTTATATCATGTTTTGTCATATTGTTTTACATCATGTTTTGTCATTCTGTTTGATATCATGTTTGATCATACTGTTTTATATCATATGTTTGGTCATACTGTTTTATATCATGTTTTGTCATACTGTTTTATATCATGTTTTGTCATACTGTTTTATATCATGTTTTGTCATACTGTTTGATATCATGTTTGGTCTTACTGTTTTAAATCATATTTGGTCATAAAGTTTGATATCATGTTTGGTCATACTGTTTTAAATCATATTTGGTCATAAAGTTTGATATCATGTTTGGTCATACTGTTTAACAACATGTTTGGTCATACTGTTTGATATCATATTTGGTCATACTGCTTTACATCATGTTTGGTCATACTGTTTTACATCATTTTTGGTCATACTGTTTTACATCATGTTTGGCCATACTGTTTTACATCATATTTGGTCATACTGTTTGATATCATGTTTGGTCATACTGTTTTACATCATGTTTGGTCATACCGTTTTACATCATGTTTGGTCATACCGTTTGATATCATGTTTGGTCATACTGTTTAGTTCATGTTTGGTCATACTGTTTTACATCATGTTTGGTCATACTGTTTTACATCATATTTGGTCATACTGTTTGATATAATGTTTGGTCATTTTGCTCTAGATCATGGTTAAGCATACTGTTTTGTCATGTTTGGTCTTACTTTTTTATCATGTTTGGCGATACTGTTTACAATATCATGCTTTGGCATACGTTTTATATCATGAATTTTAGGGTATTTCAAATCTATGAGGGATTCAAATCCTTTTTCAGACTTGAATAGAGAATTGACTCCCACCATAACACAGACACCAACTGAACTAGATACCAACTGAACCAGACACCAACTGAACTAGACACCAACTGAACCAGACACCAACTGAACCAGACACCAACTGAACTAGACATCAACTGAACCAGACACCAGCTGAACTAGACACCAACTGAACTAGATACCAACTGAACTAGACACCAACTGAACTAGACACCAACTGAACTAGAGACCAACTGAACCAGACACCAACTGAACTAGATACCAATTGAACTAGACATCAACTGAACTAGACACCACCTGAACCTGACACCAACTGAACCAGACACTAACTGAACCAGACACCAACTGAACCAGACACCAACTGAACCAGAAACCAACTGAACTAGACACCAACTGAACCAGACACCAACTGAACTAGACACCAACTGAACTAGACATCAACTGAACCAGACACCAGCTGAACTAGACACCAACTGAACTAGATACCAACTGAACTAGACACCAACTGAACTAGACACCAACTGAACTAGACACCAACTGAACGAGACACCAACTGAACCAGACACCAACTGAACTAGACATCAACTGAACTACAATTTGTACAATGTGACATTATATATCAACAGTGACTACAGTGACTTATCCATGTCAAACTTATCAATGATAAATAATGTGTTACCTTTTATCTTGTTTTTCTCCTTCAATGATTTCAATTCTATGACTGAAATAAATCCCTGCTTTCATATATAGATAAAAACTTTAATCCTTCAGCTATCCCTGGGATTAGTAAGGCCACGCCAATCTTGCCTAAAGCTCGTCATGAGACAGTTATAACAATAAAATTGGCTTCTCTTTAACATGTCATATCCTCCATATTCCTCACAAAAGATTAAGTTGTCATTCAAAATACTTGGAAAAACCCAAAAGGGGACAATTGTTGAGCTTTGCTTATCAGGATATTTTCCACTTAGGAAACCATGACCTGTAATATCAGTGTACAGTTGTGTGACCGCACAACGCTCCAAAAATAGCATGCGCACACCGTTCACACACTGTCCGCACATCGCCCACACATGGTGCGCACAAAATACAGAAGGCCCGTATGCAATAATGAACACTGTATATATTACTGTAATTTCTCATCACAATAATCAAGATTATGTACAATTTTACAATGCGAGTGACACAGTATTACAGTGACTGTTAGACTGTCAAGAATGGGTTTGGCTCAAAGGTAACCGCACAGGTAAATAACAATTTGATGAGTGGCCAGAGTTTTACCTGGCCTGTGCCTGACACGTTTAGTATTTGTTATTTGCATTGTTTGGCCTATATAGCTCCCCTTCACTTGGATTTTCACACCTCGACGAGTTACGTAAGTGCCCTGGGCGAGGGAAAACTACAGTCCAGGTACAAAGTGGCTATGTTTAGCTGTTTACAGGATTGTGTTGTAATTGTAAATGTACATGTGACGATTTAAGTCTTTAAAAAACACAGAAAACACCATTTTTAAATTTTAGGAAAGTATAGACAGAAAGATAATTATATATTTAAATACGAAACCGTATATATTGTTAAGCCATTCCTCAATTTACACCAACCACGATTGTTATTACAAAACTTTCATTCATCGTGCACACAAATGTGCGCAAGCAATGATCGTCCAATTTTTTATAGTTCGCACATTGTGCGCACGGTGTGTGAACAATGTGTGCACGATGTGTGCACGATGTGTGAACTATAAAAATTGGACGATCATTACTTGCGCACATTTGTGTGCACGATGAATGAAAGTTGTGCAATAACAATTAACAATAATAACATCCTGCACACATCGTTCACACATCGTTCACACATCTTGCGCACACTGCACATCGTGTAACGTTGTGCGATCCCACAACTGTAGCATGAGGGAAAACATTGTGACAGACTAGAAACAGTTACTACCACTCTACTAGGGAACAAATCAGAAAACAGCATTTGCATTCCTTGTTTATAAAACATTTAAATGTTTAATAAAACAGTATATATATAATTTTAATAAGATCATTTATAACATTAAACACCAAAGTCTAAAATTGAGGAAGAAAACTGGCACATTCTATGTTAACATGCAAGATGTAGCAGGACAGACGATACAGCAGAGACAGGCACTCCTTGCCATGATGCCTAGATCTATTCTCTATGTAGATCGAGAATAGATCAACAGACTTGCTGTAATTTACCATGTCAGAGTTAAAGCTTTAAGAGTATCTGAGCAATATCAAACAAAAGGAAGTGTCCACATTTTCTGAGCTCTATTTGGAAATTAGTTTTCCCAAAAATTCTCATGTGTATTTCTGTACATGAAATGGCAGAAACACCAGTAATAAACAGAATAGTGTACATTAAAAGATGTGGAGCGCTGGCTGGGCTGAGGTACAACATTAAAAAGAGAGATAAGACTAGGATCCACAAACTTTCACAGGGAAATTCCATCGAATGTCACTACTTTATGTAAGAGGAGACAAACTGTGAATTGCTCATTTCAGCAATCAGCATTGTATAACGTACCTACAGTGGTCAAAACTTACATTATTGTCAGCTGTGGCCACAGCAATGCAGACTCATGTCAATTGCATTGAGTGCAACTTACATGCACCAATCACAACATGCAAGACTAGAAATGTCCATCAAGTAATAAAAAACTGTCTAAGGTGACCACCTCTACATAACAGTCAGTTTTCCAGTGACCACCTTTACAGAACAGTCAACTGTCTGTAGTGACCACCTTTATATAACAGTCAAATGTATATAGTGACCACCTTTATATAACAGTCAACTGTCTGTAGTGACCACCTTTACAGAACAGTCAACTGTCTAAGTGACAACCTACACAGAACAGTCAACTGTCTAAGTGACAACCTACACAGAACAGTCAACTGTCTAAGTGACCACCTTTATATAACAGTCAACTGTCTATAGTGGTCACCTTTATAAAACAGTCAAATGTATATAGTGACCACCTTTATATAACAGTCAACTGTCTGTAGTGACCACCTTTATATAACAGTCAACTGTCTATAGTGACCACCTTTACAGAACAGTCAACAGTCTAAGTGACAACCTACACAGAACAGTCAACTGTCTAAGTGACCGTTTTAACAGATCTTAATTGATATACCCTGTATAAAAACAAATTTACTGACCATTTGCCTATAGGAAACAGGTTTTTACTGATCATTTCCAAACTGCTGGTGTCTAAAAAAAAAACCTTTAATATTCTAAAAGTGCATCTCACCTTTCTGATGTAATTCATTACCGAACATTTTTTTATAAATGTATCATAAAAGAACTGCTAGCATTTTACAACTCTGAACTAAAAATAACAAAACACAAAGAACTCATCTCATTTTTGTGTGAATATCATTTGCCAATTTACCCTTTTCCAAAACAATTATGCATTTTTAGTGGATGTATTGGCCTGGGATGCCTCCAGACCATGTGTTAAATGCAGTTTTAATTTGTGTTTTGTTCATTACATAGAGAAATTAACTTACAAGTATACCTATGAGGGTATTTGTCAGGAATCCCTATTACCTCTGTATCCAACCCAACAGGATTCTGTTTTGTCTGCTGATCAGAAAGTGAAACAATTCCAGCCTACATTCACCATCTAGTCAGTTTTTTGTAGAGCTCCTCAAGACACAACACAATAAGTATCATCAGCATACGTAAATAAACATAAGTGCAGTGTAATTCTTACAGCCAACCTAGAAACTGTATGAATAGAGGCATGTAAGAAATAGGGTTGCTACCATGTATTTAGTTGTGGAAGCA
>NW_018405300.1:873046-901695 GCF_002113885.1 Mizuhopecten yessoensis
AGAGGTTGTGTCCTGGTGTAGGGTATGTTAGAGGATGTGTCCTGGTGTAGGGTATGTCAGAGGATGTGTCCTGGTGTACGGAATGTCAGAGGTTGTGTCCTGGTGTAGGTACGGTACGTTAGAGGTTGTGTCCTGGTGTAGGGTACATCAGAGGATGTGTCCTGGTGTAGGGAATGTCAGAGGATGTGTCCTGGTGTAGGGAATGTCAGAGGATGTGTCCTGGTGTAGGGAATGTCAGATGTTTTGTCCTGGTGTAGGGTATGTTAGAGGTTGTGTCCTGGTGTAGGGTATGTTAGAGGTTGTGGCCTGGTGTAGGGAGTGTCAGAGGTTGTGTCCTGGTGTAGGGACATATCTAAATATTGTTAGATTTTCCTTATCGAATGGTGTATATCTTGTTTCCTATTGGAGGTTACTCAGGAAAATAGTGTTTCCATGCAAATTTGATTTGACTTTTAGTAAAATTCAATTCCATCATACTCTCACCATAATATTTATTATTGTCTCGTTTGAGTCTTATCTTTTCTCCCTAAGACAATAAGAGCCAAAAAAACAAGCATTTTCAAAGGGGAAAGTTCTGAACATTAAAATTCAAAACTGTAACCTTCAAAGAGAAGAGTTCCACACGTCAAACAAGCACTGTTCTGTTTTGTTTTTGGGTGTAATATATCGGGTGTTTCTGACAGGAAAAAGACTGTCTATGTTGTAACGCCAAGTGCTGGGCTGTCACAAGGCGACACCATCAATAACGTATCATTGCAGTTTGTGTGTTTCATTAATACAGCGCCCACCTATCACATGCCCTTGTGAAGATTGGTGGATCTGATGCTGTAAACTATCCCAACCATGTGATGGCAGGGCAACATTAGCACAGACATGTATTTTATTTCTGAGTTAAAAACAACAACTTTTTATAAGTTTTTTTCTTAGGTTTCATATCATCATAAATAACTAAAAGTTGAAGGCATTTGATGTTTGGACATAGTGAAACCTACACTTTGTAAAACACATTTGAGCCAAGCAACATGAATGGAAGTCAAATTATATCACTGACAACAGACTTATGCTTGAAAAGTCGTTTACCTCTCCAGGAGGGACAATAAAAGTGCATACAGACCAAATCTGCTGTTTTCGTTTTACGACTAATGTGAAATGTTTATATCTCTACCCACACACTTCAAGAGAATCTCAGAATTAACAGTTGTGACAAAACAAGTTTAAATCACCCACATCGTAAAACTTTGACATAATCATCACAATTTAACGATTCATCGTGTTGATTTATTGGTGAAGTAATCGTTAATGCAGACTCCAGTCTAGATCATACTTATTATCTTTATATACAGTGCAAAAATTGACAGGAAGTTGTATGATTGAAATTCTGTTGAAAACATACCAGATGTTATGTTGAAACTTTTGAACAAAATCCTTCGATATTATAGAATAATGGGGACCGCATTGGCTTAGTGGTTAAGGCATCTGACATTCTGCTACGGTCACGGTTTCAAGACCTATGTGGGGAAGTCGCCAGGTACTGGCTGTAGGTCGGTGGTTTTTCTCCAGGAATTTCGGCTTTCCTCCATCACCAAAACCTGGCACGTCTTTATATGACCATTGCTGTTAATAGTATGTAAAACCCAAACTAAAACAAACGAAAGAATATTATCCATTTTATAACCCATATGAAAATTTATAAGAAGAGATGACCAGAATAATGATTTTGGACAACGTTTATCCAGTTCACATGTTTCAGCCCACTAAGTCAGTGGTTCTGATGACTCCATTGGATGTTGTCTGCTCATCTCCCCTTTTGAATTGAATCGCCCAGACTACATTTCTGTACCCATTAAGTTGGATAAGCTGAGCTTCCCTGAACAATCCTCAAAAACACATTGGATCTCATTCTTCCATGTATTAATTCAAACGAATTTTAATTTTTTAAGTTCCTATAACAAACTCTTAGTTTGTACCTTATATTACTGAGATGAAAATTCACAGGCTGTAAGTTGCCATTGAACAACAATTTTCATATAAAAACCAGCTATTTGTTGGTCTCACCTTAACTTTGAACATGAGTTTTTCATTTAAAAGATAACTTTTCAATAATTTGAACCAATGGAAAAAGATTTTCAATGTTTTAGAAATTTGGACAAACAGTTTCAATGGTACACATCATCATTAAATACGAGATTTTCATTGTTTTATACTTTTGGACAAGCTGTATTCATTTATCCATCAAATAGAATACTTAATTTCCTTAGTTTTAACCTACATACAAAGGGTTTTCATTAGTCTGATCCATTAGAAAAGAAAACATGTTTCGTTTTTGTATTTAATCTTTTATAAGTACTTCAAACAATGCTTACTCTATAATTGTCATTACTTTACATTTTTCATTTTCCCGAATGTTGCAATTAAAACCACTTTAACTGTAACTTTAGATATTGAGAGGTTGTTAACCAGCACATATTTTAGAGCATGTTTTTGACATACATCATACGTTGTAAAGTTGTTTATCGTCTCTCAGAACTCTTTCAGATGCTTCTCCATTGAGTGGACTTCAGCCTCTGATGTAACATTGCAGTTTCAAGGCAACACTTGATCTGACACATAGTTGGTACACAGAACCTGTTCAGTCAGATGGTACATGTATGTGTTGAGTTTTACTCTCAACTGAAATAGGAAAACCCTTACAACACAACACTGCATGGATAGGTACATGAAAAATAGCAAGAACATCTTCAAAAGTCATTTTCAAGATATCTTCCTTGTGGGCCATCTTGTTTATCTGATCAGTCTCAAAATGAAAAATACATAACTAAAGACATAGGAGAACTACATATGCACAATTTGAAAAAAAGATCTGTCAAGTATCTCCTAAGAAAAAGTGATAACAAACTTATTTTTTTTTAATTCAAAATGGTGCCTGGACCAAGGGACCCGAACCTACATAAGAAATGCAAAAAATATCTGTCAAGTACTTTTGCTAAAATATTATAATCATACTTATTTAAGCAGACTCATATCATATTGCATTATCAAATGTTAACATATCTAAGGGCATTGATGAATTGGCACACCAATAGTATATTATATGCAACAGAAAACTATATACAAAATTGGCAATTAACGCAATATTTCAAAGTCAAATGTCCGCAAGTAAGATTACCCCTATTATGTATGTTTACCATAATGAAAACAATCTTCAACAGTCAAAATTCAAGATGCTGCATGATGGCCATCTTACTTTTCCAATCCAATTAGTTACACAATAATATAACTAACAGATATCACAATGTTAATTAGCTACACAGTAACAGAACTATCACTAGACACCCGGTAACTTAGTACGGAAGGCATAGCAACACTATTGCAGTATGTCAAAAAATCTATCAGCAACTCCAGCCAAAAGTTTCATCTTATATTGGACCCAAGAGATAGGAAAATACCCAACTTTTCAAATTCTATTTCCATTGTTTAATCCAGGACACATTCAATACAGAAAATGGCTATAAAACCTTGTAGAAAATGGGACTGAAGCAGACCAGATGTCTAGGTGTTTTTTGTGCAGAGCTGTGAATTGGTAGGCAACATGTCATAATCTCCCCATTCAATCCAAATTATTTTTGTTCAATTTATCATCATGCTTTTTAGTTCAATTTGTTTTCAGGCTTTTCAGAAATATAGAAAATATCTATAAAAATCCATTTTGTCGTTAACAAAATTGATAACTAAGAAATGGAGTCTGCCAATAAATGTATATAGATATACACTGTATTTAGCATTGAGCTAGTCCAGTAAACGTGACTACCAGGGTCTTATTCCCCAACAATCACTTCATATTCTATAGAATTCTCATCAAACCAGAATAATAACAATGATGGGTGGTAAAGGGAACATTCTGTTGGTATCAGCAATGACAATGTTCACCAATTCTGTTGGAATTACTCCAATTGCCCAATTGCATGGAATCTGGAATAACAATCTAAATCCATCTCTACAGGGACAACAGACCCTTCAATGGCGATGGCAACACAACATTTCAATTCAGCATGGAATTGATTAAATTGGAGTTGTCTTTCCTTGAATCCAGAGATACCAAAAGAGACATTTTATCATCACCCTTATAACGTTTTGTTTGGTATTAAAGTACATAGCGATTGTCAGCCTATAAATGGTCGATTCGGCTTTGATGCGGCCACAGATACCTATAACTAAATTCTCAACCACTTCAAAATTACCTTTGGGATTTTGCATCAAGAGGAGATTTCCTCAAATCTAATGGTGCAACATTTAAAGGCCTGGGCAATTTACAGGCATTTGATATGCACAGAGGGTTTAGAGATTAGAACACCATGCATGGCATGTATGGAACATATACCTATCTTCATGTTGACATGCAACGTCTGGCTAACAAACACTATGTTTGGCCAGCATTGTACCTAATACACATAGGTTAACTAGACCATAACTCATCTCAACTACAGTGTCACACAGACCATTCTACAGACTTAATAAATCAGAAGAATATTTTGTAGGGAATAACTACACCACAAATACACAGACAATCTCTAGTGAACTGATCTCCTTAAACACGGGACTGTTGTAAAGCCTCAAATCTAATTATCTGTCAAAGAACTAAAACATTTACAGAAATATTTACTGAAAATGTGACCACATTGTAGTGTCTTGGGAAAGGATTATAACCTTCTCTGTCAACGACAACTTCACAATAACTTTAACAAAAGAGCAGAAGATGTGCCCATATGTCCGTCCTACAGTCAATTAGCTCTATAAATCAATTGTTTCAATATGATGATTGAGGTACACTTATATTCTATAGGCAAAAGATTTGGTGCCTTTCCCCTAATTTTGACAAGAATCTGTCCCTAGCAAGTATCTGTCCTCTGTTGTTGATGTTGTTGACAAGTATCTGTCCCCTGTTGTTGATGTTGTTGACAAGTATCTGTCCTCTGTTGTTGATGTTGTTGACAAGTATCTGTCCCCTGTTGTTGATGTTGTTGACAAGTATCTGTCCCCTGTTGTTGATGTTGTTGACAAGTATCTGTCCCCTGTTGTTGATGTTGTTGACAAGTATCTGTCCCCTGTTGTTGATGTTGTTGACAAGTATCTGTCCCCTGTTGTTGATGTTGTTGACAAGTATCTGTCCCCTGTTGTTGATGTTGTTGACAAGTATCTGTCCCCTGTTGTTGATGTTGTTGACAAGTATCTGTTCCCTGTTGTTGATGTTGTTGACAAGTATCTGTCCTCTGTTATTGATGTTGTTGACAAGTATCTGTCCCCTGTTGTTGACAAGTATCTGTCCCCTGTTGTTGATGTTGACAAGTATCTGTCCTCTGTTGTTGATGTTGTTGACAAGTATCTGTCCCCTGTTGTTGAAAATGACTCATCCCTATTGTTGACTTGTGTCTTTTTCCTTTTGTTGATATTGTCTCTTCCCCATTGTTGATAAATATCTGTCCTCCATTGTTGACAAATATATATGTCCCATGTTGTTGCAAGTGTCTCTTACCTATTGTTGATAAAGATGTGTCCCCTGTTGTTGAAAATGTATCTTCCTTATTGTAGACATGTGTCCTTTTCTGTTTTTGACAATTTCCTGTGCCCTATATTGTTAACAAGTATCTGTCCCTTGTTGTTAAAAATGTCGCTTCCTTATTGTTGACAAGGATCTGTCCCCTGTTATTGAAAATGTCTCCTCCCCATTGTTGACAAGTACATCTTCCCCATTGTTGACAAGGATCTATCCCCTGTTATTGAAAATGTCTCCTCCCCATTGTTGACGAGTACATCTTCCCCATTGTTGACAAGGATCTATCACCTGTCATTGAAAATGTCTCTTCCCCATTGTTGACAAGGATCTATCCCCTGTTATTGAAAATGTCTCTTCCCCATTGTTCACAAGGATCTATCACCTGTTATTGAAAATGTCTCTTCCACATTGTTGACCAGTACATCTTCCCCATTGATGACAAGGATCTATCACCTGTTATTGAAAATGTCTCTTCCCCATTGTTGACAAGTACATCTTCCCCATTGATGACAAGGATCTATCACCTGTTATTGAAAATGTCTCCTCCCCAGTGTTGACAAGTACATCTTCCCCATTGTTGACAAGGATCTATCACCTGTTATTGAAAATGTTTCCTCCCCATTGTTGACAAGTACATCTTCCCCATTGTTGACAAGTACATCTTCCCCATTGTTGACAAGGATCTGTCCCCTGTTGTTGGTTAAGTCTTCTCCTGGTGTCTACTTCTTGTTTTTTCGCAAGTCATCTGTACATTTTAAACCTAGTTAATCTGCTAACAAGCAATGTTTCTGTATAATTAGGTGATGATAAGTGGAATCTGTGATAATGTGCTTCCTTTACAAACTGTTATATATACAGCCGTCCAGGAAGTACCTAAGCATCTCCTCGTTATCATCATTACCACGGCACTACACATTGGTGGCTAATCTAAAGCCTGTAAGGGATCTTACTTAAATGATCCAAAAAAAGACATTGACATTCCTGGCTCTGTCACTATCTAGTAGTTCTATCTTGAGAACATTTCTGAAACATTGTGTTGAAACATGCTTTTAACTTAGTTGTTCAATTAATGGAAGGATTTTTTATTGTTTCAAATTTTCTTTAATTTTCAAAAGATCAAAAACAAGTTTATCATACAATTTAAAGCAAAAAATAGTGTACAGACACGTCACAAGACTTGAAAGAGGTCTCGCTTAATTGTTTTTTAGACACAGTTTTGCTGGTCACTTCCGCCACTTCTGTGTTTTTGCATCAAGAGCGACCAGTAACGAGGAAGGGGCTTTCAGCCAAGTTGTCTTGGGTTTCACATGAAGCTAGTAGTGGGGTTGAACATCAAAGAGATGTGTGTTTGGTGAGATTCATTAAGCAGTGCCAATGTGTATTGATACCAGACACCATTACAGAACTTGTTTTCCCTCTGATACTTGTATTTATAACCAGTGACAAAGACCTTACAATGTGGATCTTCGTTGGCAATGAACACCAAATTAATCACGATTTCCAAGGAGAGGGTCAATGTGATGCTCACAACAGCCGATTCCAGTTGTCACCTCTATTGTTTAACAAATGTAATTCATACACAAATATTACATAAATGTATTAACAAGGTAACCATGTGATAAATATTACCTTTTCTGAACTTTGAACTTCAGTGTACGCTATAGGTCTATTAACAAGGAATATTTCTTAGTCACGCAGTCCTATAGGGCGTGTCTACAAAACATGTGTGCAGTCATCGTTCAGTCCTATAGGGCGTCTACAACAGATGTGTGCAGTCATCGTTCAGTTGACCTCTCTGCAACATCACTATTGATTCACCTCAAAAGTATACATTAATTTTCAAATAAAATGCATCATTAGTTTGCAAGTACAGGTACAATTCAGTTTACAGAACCTAACTTTAATATAGACTTGCTGGACATGAAGGCTGTACCTGACAATGGAGCTGGACTATCGTAACACCCATCCACGGTCAGTACAGAAACTGGTCTGTGGTACCTTGTACAGCACAGGCCTTTGTAGGGCTTGATTTTATATACAATCATCGAATTCTGTCTCTGAAAATCGCCTACCTATTAACTTTATGATGTGTGGTTGTTATGTATTATCATTGATTCCAATTATCATCCCCCTCTTCTTCTTCTTCCATTTTATCTCATGTTCTAATAGGACTTAAATATGCAAATGTAGTTATATTTCATCATAGTAAGAAACTTTAAAATCTTTAAGTATTTCCCTTAATCATGTTAATTAGGAAACATTAATCTGTCTAAAACAAAAGAACAAGAAAACAATGACTAACAGTGTCATAAAAACAGAAATTAGGTCAGGGCTACAGAAGAGAGAAATACTACACAGGAATAGGTCCTCCATGTGGAAGGAAGACAATAAATCGGTTGAAATGTAATGTTAAATCTTAAAACAATGCCGAGATGGGTCATTAACTAACTTCCATTACCGAGCCAGGACAGAAAAAGTACTTTCTCAAACATAAATAGCAAATAACCTTCTTTCAAACCGATTCTATTGGAGAAGAACAGTAAATTTCATTTTATGCTGTAATTGTTTTTCTTAGTATTGGAATCATTACAATGAATGTGTGTTTTACACTATAGATTAATCAGGGGTAGACAGAATATCAGTGTTGATGATGGAGGGAGGGACAAGAGTTGATAGAATGTCTGTGTTGATAATTGAGGGAGGCGCAGGGGTAGATAGAATATTAGTGTTGATGATGGAGGGAGGGGCAGGGGTAGTTAGAATGTCTGTGTTGATAATGTAGGAAGGGGCATGGGTAGATGGAATATCAGTGTTGATGATGGAGGGAGGGGCAGGGGTAGTTAGAATGTCTGTGTTGATAATGGAGGGAGGGGCAGGGGTAGACAGAATATCAGTGTTGATGATGGAGGGAGGGGCAGGGGTAGATAGAATGTCTGTGTTGATAATGGAGGGAGGCACAGGGGTAGATAGAATGTCTGTGTTGATAATGGAGGGATGGGTAGGGGTAGACCGAATATCAGAGTGATAATGGAGGGAGGGGCAGGGGTAGATAGAATATCGGTGTTGATGATGGAGGGAGGGGCAAGGGTAGATAGAATGTCTGTGTTGATAATGGAGGGAGGGGCAGGGGGAGATAGAATGTCTGTGTTGATAATGGAGGGAGGGGCAGGGGTAGACAGAATATCAGTGTTGATGATGGAGGGAGGGGCAGGGGTAGTTAGAATGTCTGTGTTGATAATGGAGGGAGGGGCAGGGGTAGACAGAATATCAGTGTTGATGATGGAGGGAGGGGCAGGGGTAGACAGAATATCAGTGTTGATGATGGAGGGAGGGGCAGGGGTAGACAGAATATCAGTGTTGATGATGGAGGGAGGGGCAGGGGTAGACAGAATGTCTGTGTTGATAATGGAGGGAGGGGTAGGGGGAGACCGTATATCAGAGTGATAATCGAGGGAGCGGCAGGAGTAGATAGAATATCAGTGTTGATGATGGAGGGAGGAGCAGGGGTAGACCGAATATCAGAGTGATAATGGAGGGAGGGACAGGGGTATATAGAATATCAGTGTTGATGATGGAGGGAGGGGCAGGGGTAGATAGAATGTCTGTGTTGATAATGGAGGGAGGGGTAGGGGTAGACGGAAGATCAGTGTTGATGATACAGGGAGCGGTATGGGTAGACAGAATATCAGTGTTGATGATGGATGGAGGGGCAGGGTTAGACAGAATATCAGTACTGATAATTGAGGGAAGGGCAGGGGAAGATAGAATGTCTGTTGAAAATGGGGGTAGGGGTAGACGGAATATCAGTGCTGATGATGGAGGGAGGGGCAGGGATAGCTAGAATGTCTGTGTTGATAATTGAGGGAGGGCCAGGGGTAGATAGAATGTCTATGTTGATAATGGAGGGACGGGTAGGGGTAGACGGAATATCAGTGTTTATGATGGAGTGAGGGGCAGGGGTAGATAGAATGTCAGTGTTGATGATGGAGGGCGGGGTTGATAGAATGTCAGTGTAAATAGTGGAGGGAGGGGCATTGGTAGATAGAATGTCATTTTAAATAGAGGAGGGAGAGGGTAATGTAGATTGAATGCTATTGGTAATTGTGGAAGGGGCACAGGTAGATTGAATGTTATTGTTGATTGTCAAGGAAGGGGGACAGGTAGATTGAATTTAATTGTTGATGGTCGAGGAGCAGGAGGGGTAGATAGAATGGTGACAGTTCTACTAGTTAGGTAATTGTATTACATTGCTAGGTAGAGAGTTCAAGTTTGTACAATGGGGGAATCTCTAAGTATAGGATTTTAAGCACCTGATGATTCTATCTAGATTAAATGAAACAGATATTGGGGAACTAATGATAACTGTTAAAGAAGCGTTATCTCTAGTGACAGAAATAGATTAGGTTGTCCAATTAAGTTACAACTGCTTTTTCAATTGAATGTACAATACAGACTGTGGTACACATCCCAGTCTTTAACAAGCTATTACAAAAGTGTTGTAATTAAACTGTGGTAAGGAAGTAAGGTGGTGCCATCATGGGTAAATTGAATACGAGTGTTAACCATAACTTTGGTCCAGAATCTGCTGTTTGTGTGGGTTTACAGTCGTTTTATTCCTTTCCCTTAATTAACCCATGTTTCATATGTGCCTATGGAGCGGAGAGCACCTGTTCAAACTCTCACTATTTTAAGGTCCACAATAAATTTTTATACTTTCACTTTGAAGTAAATACCACAGCAGATACTGCAGTACTTACTGTCACAGAGAAAGGATGCCAGAAAACTCTGTACTCCATGTGTATTCCTTTCTCATAGCGATCTCACTGCCAGGAAAACAAACCATATTAAAACCGTTGTAAATCTTTGGTATCTTTCATTGATAAGCCCAAAAGTCTCATTAGTAAATGCTTCCAAACTATCAGGATTTTGTTACAAACTAATACATTAAAAGCTCTTTAAAAAATGTTATCAAGTACAAAAAAATGTTTGAATTCAAATGATAGGACAATACCTGTCAAAAGTAGCTGATAAAAAGTTACTTTTAGAAAGCATGTGCTTGGAACTCATACAACCTGTTTCAGTGTTAACTAGCTAGGCTGTGGTTCCTGTACAAACTATTCATGTTTGTAAAGTGTCATTGGAAATCCTTCTGAAGTATTGAGGCCAAGTCAAAATGTAAAATGTTTATGCACAACAATGGATGAAGGCAAATATCAATACACATATGTATATGTCACAGGAACAATTGACTCAGGTGATTTGAATAAAGTCCTAATCTACTTCAATGATCATTTAATTAGTCTATCCTATATAAAATCAGTTTTTCATTTCTATATACATATATCTGTGATATTTCCACTTGTTACATGATGTACTGTAAACACACATTTTTAGCGGCAGTCTTATTTTAGCACTTTTTGCATTTTAAATATTGTGCCAGATGAAGTTCCTGCATATTATTTTCTATTGTGTGCCAATCCATCAATATGTCAATCTGTTAAAATTTGATCATGCGCTAAAATAAGTACTCTACACTATTATATGATGACAATTATTTATAACATACTTACAAATGTTTATATTGCTTATGAATAAATATTAATATTACACTGTACTCATAAAACATGTTTAATACATACTATACTCATAGATATCTGTAATACTTAAATTGTCAAGCATATTTTACGAGATTGAGATTTTTCAGAAAAATGGCTTTTATTTTCTAAATAATTATGGCAAAGTTGTCAGTTATGAATGGTAATGCTTCGTAAATTACATGTCATATCTCAAGTCATCTCAGACTTAATACCGTAATCACATTTCTGTTTATATAAGAGATATCGGAAATAGCATTACAGATACACATGTATATATGAAATTAGTATGTTCAGCGGTATCTGTGTTGGAGTAGTTCTCATTGCCCCAATGTTTGTGCTGGTAGTTATTAGTTAGGTAGCATTCCCCTCCCCTTCCATTACCTCACAGGCATGCCACTTACTCTGTATAGAACTCAGTGCTCCCAACATCAAAGGCTGGCGATAATGTATACATATACACACGGAATTCCAGGCAGACTTCTCAGATATGTAAAACATTTCATCTTTTTCTACATATGCTATAATACAATCAATATTTGTAGAGTTTATAGCCGGGTATTGCATACCTCTGAATTTTCTCCATTACGCAGTCTGCATACACTCATAACCAATCTCTACAGACATGTCAACAAGAAATTACACAAATGTGATTGGACTAGATGTGTTTTGCATGATGAAAAAATATATACTTTGGATAAATATTCTGTTGACAAGATATTTCTACAGCAATTTGAATGATAAATTGGAGACGGCCATGACTAGCATTGCCGGATTTCTGGCATGATTTCATCAATGTGTCTAAGTGACAGAATTGTGATTGTCTGATAGCACTACGTCAAGGCAAACATCTGGGTTATGATGAAAGCTTCCAAGTGACAATGATGTAAGAAAGCTTCAAAATGACAATGATGTTACATATACATATGCAACACAGAGATAGGCATTTTGCTGTTCTGTGTCACTTTTCTTCAAAAACATATATGAAATGCCAGAAAGATATGTGGATATGTATTCTTTCTTTTCAGTGATTTATTATATATCACATGTTTGAACTAAAGAAAATTTAAATACACAGTGAAAGTCATGACCTTTATGTCTGGAAAGAAAGATTTGTGAATTATTGGGGTATAGCTGTCAAACTGCACATTTCCAATGAGGGAGATCTTGAAGGTTTCAGAGGCTGACGCCGATGTTGGTGACCAAATTAAAGCGATTCAACAAATGACAAATGTTCCCTACTGAAAGTTTGATAAGACTTTTATGACAATATACCCAGGTCTTTCAAGTCTATACTCCAAGAACAAACTCCAGAGACCTTGAACTTTGTATGTAATAACTAGTTTGATGAATTCAGTTAATAGTTTATCACAGTGGAGACCTCATCACAACAATGATATAAGTTTTACTACCATAACACTTGCATGTTGGATACATCACTACTGTCAAACAAGTTAGCTTTATGGCAATGTTTCATCAAATAATTCTTAGCTTATTCATAGCTTTGGGCTCAATAACACAACAGCTAGAAACAGATATTTTTTATGAAAATATTAATATGAGAATATGTTTATTCCTATCAAACTTTAGTTTCCATTTCAATGTTCCAAGGGAGTATTCATGACACTGTTGCCAAGGTTCAAATTTTTTAACTCACTTCAGATTTCTTGAAAATTGTCAGAATATAAGAAAATTCTATTTCAGAACAAAAGGCGAAATGTGTCTGGTTCTGATCTGTTTACTTCAATCAGACACAGTTTGATACTCTGTGTCATCTTGAGTCAATCAGAAACAGTTTGATACTCTGTGTCATCTTGAGTCAATCAGACACAGTTTGATACTCTGTGTCATCTTGAGTCAATCAGAAACAGTTTAATACTCTGTGTCATCTTGAGTCAATCAGACACAGTTTGCGAGATGTGTCAGGCTGATGGCCTTCTGTTGGAGAATGTCATTAACAGCCACAGTAACACGTTTGGTACGTGTGAGTCGTGTGAGTCGAGGTAAGGCAGAATAACCCCAAGTCAATTGTCTAAATCCTCTAAATACCTCATGCAAATTCACATGATTCAATATCTTCTGCTCCATTTAAAAAAGGAAATTTTAAAATCCCTTCAAATCAATGAGCCAAGAGTTTCAAAACAAATTAAAGAAAAATAAATATGCAGGAAAGATACAAGAATCTTTTTTTCTTATCACACTAGTCAGTTCTAAATGCACTAAAACATTGACTTATCGGATATATGCATTATCTTACTGGACTATACATAGTCCTATTGGACAAAAACATTGTCTTATTGGACTAATGCATTGTCCTATTGGACAGAAACACTGACTTACTGGACTAATACATTGTCCTATTGGACAAAAACATTGACTTACTGGACTAATACATAGTCCTATTGGACAAAAACTATGTCTTACTGGACTAACACATTGTCCTATTGGACAAAAACATTGACTTATTGGACTAACACATTGTCCTATTGGACAAAAACATTGACTTACTGGACTAATACATAGTCCTATTGGACAAAAACATTGTCTTACTGGACTAATGCATTGTCATATTGGACAGAAACACTGACTTACTGGACTAATACATTGTCTTATTGGACAAAAACTTTGTCTTATTGCACTAATGCATTGCCCTATTGGACAGAAACACTGACTTACTGGACTAATACATAGTCCTATAGGACAAAAACATTGTCTTATTGGACTAACACATTGTCCTATTGGACAAAAACATTGACTTATTGGACTAATACATTGTCCTATTGGACAGAAACACTGNACTGGACTGATACAATGTCTTACTGGACTGATACAATGTCTTACTGGACTTATACAATGTCTTACTGGACTAACACATTGTCTAACTGGACTGATACAATGTCTTACTGGACTGATACAATGTCTTACTGAACTTACACAATGTCTTACTGGACTGATACAATGTCTTACTGGACTGATACAATTTCTTACTGGACTAGCACATTGTCTAACTGGACTGATACAATTTCTTTCTGGACTAGCATATTGTCTAACTGGACTTATACAATGTCTTACTGGACTAGCACATTGTCTAACTGGACTGATACAATTTCTTACTGGACTGATACAATTTCTTACTTTATTGATACAATGTCTAACTGGACTGATACAATGTCTTACTGGACTAACACTTTGTCTCTTACTTGACTGATACAATTTCTTACTGGACTGATACAATGTCTTACTGGACTGATGCAATTTCTTACTTGACTGATACAATTTCTTACTGGACTGACACAGTGTCTTACTGGACTGATACATTGTCTAACTGGACTGATACGATGTCTTACTGGACTAACACATTGTCTTACTGGACTGATACAATGTCTTACTGGACTAGCAAATTGTCTAACTGGACTGATACAGTGTCTTACTGGACTGACACAGNTACTGGACTGATACAATGTCATACTGGACTGATACAATGTCATACTGGACTGATACAGTGTCTTTCTAGACTGATACAATGTCTTACTGGACTAACACATTGTCTAACTGGACTGATACAATTTCTTACTGGACTGATACAATATCTTACTGGACTAGCACATTGTCTAACTGGACTGATACAATGTCTTACTGGACTGATACAATTTCTTACTGTACTGATATAATGTCTTACTGGCCTGATACAATGTCTTACTGGACTAACACATTGTCTAACTGGACTGATACAATGTCTTACTGGACTGATACAGTGTCTTACTGGATTGATACAGTGTCTTACTGGACTGATACAATGTCGTACTGGACTGATACAATGTCATACTGGACTGATACAATGTCATACTGGACTGATACAGTGTCTTTCTAGACTGATACAATGTCTTACTGGACTGATACAATTTCTTACTGTACTGATATAATGTCTTACTGGCCTGATACAATGTATTACTGGACTAACACATTGTCTAACTGGACTGATACAATTTCTTACTGGACTGATACAATGTCTTACTGGCCTGATACAATTTCTTACTGGACTAACACATTGTCTTACTGGACTGATACAATGTCTTACTGGACTGATACAGTGTCTTACTGGATTGATACAGTGTCTTACTGGACTGATACAATGTCGTACTGGACTGATACAATGTCATACGGGACTGATACAGTGTCTTTCTAGACTGATACAATGTCTTACTGGACTGATACAATGTCTAACTGGACTGATACAATGTCTTACTGGACTAACACTTGGTTTCTTACTTGACTGATACAATTTCTTACTGGACTAACACATTGTCTAACTGGACTGATACAATGTCTTACTGAACTTATACAATGTCTTACTGAACTGATACAATGTCTTACTGGACTGATACAATTTCGTACTGTACTGATATAATGTCTTACTGGCCTGATACAATGTATTACTGGACTAACACATTGTCTAACTGGACTGATATAATTTCTTCTTGGACAGATACAATTTCTTACTGGTCTTATACAATGTCTTACTTGACTGATACATTGTCTAACTGGACTGATACAATTTCTTACTGGACTGATACAATATATTACGTGACTAGCACATTGTCTAACTGGACTGATACAATGTCTTACTGAACTTATACAATGTCTTACTGGACTGATGCAATTTCTTACTGTACTGATATAATGTCTTACTGGCCTGATACAATGTATTACTGGACTAACACATTGTCTAACTGGACTGATACAATTTCTTACTGGACTGATACAATGTCTTACTGGCCTGATACAATTTCTTACTGGTCTAACACATTGTCTAACTGGACTGATACAATTTCTTACTGGACTGATACAATATCTTTCTGGACTAGCACATTGTCTAACTGGACTGATACAATGTCTTACTGAACTTATACAATGTCTTACTGAACTTATACAATGTCTTACTGAACTTATACAATGTCTTACTGAACTGATACAATGTCTTACTGGACTGATACAATTTCTTACTGGACTGATACAATGTCTAACTGGACTGATACAATGTCTTACTGGACTGATGCAATTTCTTACTGGACTGATACAATTTCTTACTGGACTGATACAATGTCTAACTGGACTGATACAATGTCTTACTGGACTAACACTTTGTTTCTTACTTGACTGATACAATTTCTTACTGGACTAACACATTGTCTTATTGGACTGATACAATGTCTTACTGGACTAACACATTGGCTTATTGGACTGATACAATGTCTTACTGAACTTATACAATGTCTTACTGAACTGATACAATGTCTTACTGGATTGATACAATGTCTTACTGCAATGTCTTACTGGACTGATAAATTTCTTACTGGACTGATACAATGTCATACTGGACTGATACAATGTCATACTGGACTGATACAATGTCATACTGGACTGATACAGTGTCTTTCTAGACTGATACAATGGCTTACTGGACTAACACATTGTCTAACTGGACTGATACAATGTCTTACTGGACTGATAAATTTCTTACTGGACTGATACAATATCCTACTGGACTAGCACATTGTCTAACTGGACTGATACAATGTCTTACTGGACTGATACAATTTCTTACTGGACTGATACAATGTCTTACTGGCCTGATACAATTTCTTACTGGACTAACACATTGTCTAACTGGACTGATACAATTTCTTATTGGACAGATACAATTTCTTACTGGTCTTATACAATGTCTTACTTGACTGATACAATGTCTTACTGGACTTATACAATGTCTTACTGGACTAGCACATTGTCTAACTGGACTGATACAATTTCTTTCTGGACTAGCATATTGTCTAACTGGACTTATACAATGTCTTACTGGACTTATACAATGTCTTACTGGACTGATACAATGTCTTACTGGACTTATACAATGTCTTACTGGACTAGGACATTGTCTAACTGGACTGATACAATGTCTTTCTGGACTGATACAATGTCTTACTGGACTGATGCAATTTCTCACTGGATTGATACATTGTCTAACTGGACTGATACAATTTCTTACTGGACTTATACAATGTCTTACTGGACTAACACATTGTCTTACTGGACTGATACAATGTCTTACTGGACTGATACAATTTCTTACTAGACTGATACAATTTCTCACTGGACTGATACAATTTCTTACTGGGCTAACACATTGTCTTACTGGATTGATACAATGTCTTACTGGATTGATACAATGTCTTACTGGACTGTAACAATGTCTTACTGGACTGTAACAATGTCTTACTGGAATGATACAATGTCTTACTGGACTTATACAATGTCTTACTGGACTAGCACATTGTCTAACTGGACTGATACAATTTCTTACTGGGCTAACACATTGTCTTACTGGATTGATACAATGTCTTACTGGACTGATACAATGTCTTACTGGACTGATACAATGTCTTACTGGACTGATACAATGTCTTACTGGACTGATACAATGTCTTACTGGACTGATACAATGTCTTACTGGACTGATACAATGTCTTACTGGACTGATACAATGTCTTACTGGACTGATACAATGTCTTACTGGACTGATACAATGTCTTACTGGACTGATACAATGTCTTACTGGACTGATACAATTTCTTACTGGACTGATACAATGTCTTACTGGACTGATACAATTTCTTACTGGACTGATACAATGTCTTACTGGACTGATACAATTTCTTACTGGACTAACACATTGTCTTACTGGATTGATACAATGTCTTACTGGACTGATACAATGTCTTACTGGACTGATACAATGTCTTACTGGACTGATACAATGTCTTACTGGACTGATACAATGTCTTACTGGACTGATACAATGTCTTACTGGACTGATACAATGTCTTACTGGACTGATACAATGTCTTACTGGACTGATACAATGTCTTACTGGACTGATACAATGTCTTACTGGACTGATACAATGTCTTACTGGACTGATACAATGTCTTACTGGACTGATACAATGTCTTACTGGACTGATACAATGTCTTACTGGACTGATACAATGTCTTACTGGACTGATACAATGTCTTACTGGACTGATACAATGTCTTACTGGACTGATACAATGTCTTACTGGACTGATACAATGTCTTACTGGACTGATACAATGTCTTACTGGACTGATACAATTTCTTACTGGACTGATACAATTTCTTACTGGGCTAACACATTGTCTTACTGGATTGATACAATGTTTTACTGCACCTATATATTGTCTTACTGGATTGGTCCATCCTGGTACTGGGCCCATATAAGTCTATATTTTTGGAACATCTATCTGTAGCTAGGATTCTGTAGACAGTGAAATGTTTTAAACCTCAACCTAATTAATGTAGAAGAAGGAAGTGGTCTGCGATGGAAATATTCCTCTCAACTGCAAAATGCAAACCATGAAAAAAAATGCTTTTGAACATGCATCCATTATATCTATTTTATGTTTATGTCATCAAATACAGTGAATTCACATAACCACTCTGTTAAATCACCAACGAAAAGTATTAGTGAAAGGACTTTGTTCCACCGTTTGAAATTAGGAAATAACTAGAAATCCCTAGTCAGAATCCTCAACAAAATGCGACCATGCATGAAACGCTCCTCCACACGACACAGATTAAAGCGATAGGCACATATTGATCTACTGGATGATAAACAGTGTTTATGTTACTAGTTTATTGTGCCGTTGATATTGCTATTACACCACATGACTAAAACTGCTGACTTGTACCAATCAAACATGCTCGTTATCGCCCTACGTTATTGTGAACATCTAAAACAAACTTTTACATTTGTTTTTATCAATAGTCATTAAATACAGATTATTTGTTGTCATCTCTGTCATGACTTGTCACCTGATGCAGTAACTACATGGTACGGCTTGTTGGAAACCAGGAAGAAGCTATGAGTTAATCAGTCCCAGAGGTTCATGATTCAGTACGGTCATCTGATCGAACCAAAATAGGTCACATGTTTAGCTTCAAAAGCAATTAGGTATAACACTTTAAATCATTTTTCTATGAAATTTCAAATTTCAAGCAAATGTTGTACAAAATAAATTTCAGTATGAGTTAAAAAGTTCAACTGAATTAGACGGTGCCATAATATATGCATTCTAGACCTTTCTCAAATCTACATAATTGTAGAGGCCAATTCATAGGCATTTGCGAATGGTTCAGTATGTTTGATAAATGGCAAACATTTAGGAAGAAGGACAAGGCCTGCACATGCAGAGTTGTTTCCTGAATCTGTTTCCATACATTGTAAGAAATTGTCAAATTTTGCATGAATAGCACCTTTTTCTTTTGACATTTAGGTCAGAATTCACCCATTTATCAAATTAAACTTTATTTGTTAGTGGGTAGGGAACAACTATGACAGAGGTTTTTAAACTAGATACTGATAACTCATGTTGGCGAGAATGAAAGTATGCAGGGGTAGAGTACCAACAGGAGATCCATGCGGTAAGGCAATTGAAATTAGTACTTCCAGTTTGGGAATCAAACCCAGGCTGTTTTGGTGAGAGGTGCATATGCTAGCCCCCGTAGCACCTGACCAGTGACCACCCTATTCATGTTCACGAATGACTATTTTTTACATTTCACATTTATGACCTATAGCAGTAATCACTGTTCATATTAACTCAGCTCTCAACAATGGTTTCATTAGAGAAGCAATGCTTACGTGAATCGGACATAGATTCTATGGTGATAATCTCTGATCGAGCATTCCCAATCCTCGGAAGAATCAATAAGCTCTCCACACTAATCAAATTTCAAAAAAGGTAAGACGTTAAGGTATTTATAACTTGGTGACAATTTAATTGTTTCTTTTCCAGAAGGTTCATAATCCAGTGACACAAATGAACGTTGAGAATAGTGTTTATCACATGGTCCTTTATCAACCCACGCTACATATAGAACGTCAGAAATCAACCCACGCTACATAAAGAACGTCAGAAATCAACCCACGCTCCATATAGAACGTCAGAAATCAACCCACGCTATATATAGAACGTCAGAAATCATCCCACGCTCCATATAGAACGTCAGAAATCAACCCACGCTCCATATAGAACGTCAGAAATCAACCCACGCTATATATAGAGCGTCAGAAATCAACCCACGCTACATATAGAACATCAGAAATCAACCCACGCTCCATATAGAACATCAGAAATCAACCCACGCTACACATAGAACATCAGAAATCATCCCACGCTACATATAGAATGTCAGAAATCAACCCACACTACATATAGAACGTCAGAAATCAACCCACACTACATATAGAGCATCAGAAATCAACCCACGCTACATATAGAACGTCAGAAATCAACCCACGCTACATATAGAACGTCAGAAATCAACCCACGCTACATATAGAACATCAGAAAAGGATTATTGTAATGCATGATTTAGAAATACAAATGTATTATCCAGTAACCACAGCAGAATATGTGTGCACCCAAATTCGAAGTCATTTTATTTTCAATGCCTCCACTGGGTAAAACCTGGCACCTCTGGTGAGCTAAAGAGAAATTGTCCCTAGCCAAGTCAGCAGCTAGTATTTTACCAGGGTGACATTTGTTTGGTACTCCCTGATCACCTGCACAACTCAGTTGACATCATTATTTAATTTCCCTCATTTTATTAGGATGTCACTAGCATTATATGATGCTCTTGACTTTACATGGCTTCATTGTGATGTCATCTTTATGACTGCACCAGATATAACTTTCTGTGTCCCTATTTTGATGTCATTATCACTACCAAATGATGTCTAATTTTTGCGTCATCATCATGACAAACAATCTGGGAAACATCCCTCCTGAAAAAAATAATCTTCCTTTGGTTTTTTTCTCATGTGTATGTGATCCTTTTAGGAAAAATATCATCGAATTAGTAATGGAAGTGGGTTGATATATCAAATGTTTACAATTGTCCAGGGGCACTCATGGATGTTTGTGTCTCTATAGTGATGTCCCAATAATTACAAGGTGAATCTTCACAAAAGGACAGACTTATGTATGAAGTGACTTACCTGTTCCCTGCCTGACATGCCATATGATGCCATGTGGTACACACAGTCTACACCCAGAAATGCTCTCTCTAGTTCATCAGGATTAGTGATGCTGGCCTACAAACAAATATACAACCCAGTTAAAAACTGTCTCACTGAGGCTGTCTTAAGTACTGTCTTACCAATGTTGTCCAAAATATAAAATCAAACTGATATTGTCACAGATGATGTTTTACATGTCTTACTGATAATGTTGAAGTCCCAGACGATGTCTTACTTATGTTGTCCTAGAAAATGTCTTACTTATGTTGTCCTAGAAAATGTCCTACTGATGTTGTCCTAGATACTGCATACTGAAGTTGTCCCAGATGATGTCTTATTGATGTTGTCCTTGAAACTGTCATACTAATGTTGTCCTATAAACTATCATACTGAGATTGTCCCAGATGATGGCTTATTGATGTTGTCCTTGAAATAGGCATACTCATGTTGTTCTAGATACCGCCATACTGAGGGTGTCCCAGATGATGTCTTATTGATGTTGTCCTTGAAACTGTCATACTCATGTTGTTCTAGATACCGCCATACTGAGGTTGTCCCAGATGATGTCTTATTGATGTTGTCCTTAAAACTGTCATACTCATGTTGTTCTAGATACTGTCATACTGAGGTTGTCCCAGATGATGTCTTATTGATGTTGTCCCAGAAACTGTCATACTAATGTTGTTCTAAATACTGTCATACTGAGGTTGTCCAAGATGATGTCTTATTGATGTTGTCCCAGAAACTGTCATACTAATGTTGTTCTAGATACTGTCATACTGAGGTTGTCCCAGATGATGTCTTATTGATGTTGTCCTTGCAACTGTCATACTAATGTTGTCCTATAAACTATCATACTGAGGTTGTCCCAGATGATGTCTTACTGCTGTATATTGTTCTAGAAAATGTCTTACTAATGTTGTCCTATAAACTATCATACTGAGGTTGTCCCAGATCAGATGATGTCTTATTGATGTTGTCCTAGAAAATGTCTTACTGAGGTTGTCCTTGATACTAACTCACTAACTTTGTTCTAGAACGTGTCTTACTTATGCTGTCCGAGATACTGTCCTAATGATGTTGTGTTAATATAAATGGATCTTGAACTTTGCTATCTCTAACAGCATCTTGACCGATGTAATGGTACCTTGACCACTGTAACTGTACCCTGCCCACAGGCATTCACTCACTGTTACTTGTCTGGTAAGCAAGCCCGACAGGAAGTCAGATAAAAACATCTTCCTCTAGGATAAAACACAGAATCAATTAATTGATGCTAAAAACTGGCGATCAATTCCACATAAAGCAATCACTGTTGATGATAAAATCAACATCAGACATTTGTTACTTCAGCCGATATACGATATACGAAGAGCCACGATAGTGACATTTACATTACATAAGGTTATGTCTTTGTATCGATATTTCTCACTTCTATATGGAATTATTTTACTTTCACATGGTGCGTCTTAGATTGATAACCCTACAGTTTATTGGTTCTGAAAGCTTTATTGATATTTCTCCATCTGCTTTTATATTTTTGTGTGTTTTATTGATATTTGGCGGTTTTGTATTTTGTGTATTTCCACCTTGATTTTGCTACATCAACACGTCATGTATCGCAGGGACAGTAATGTAATAAACTAGAGAAACCTACACAATTACATTTATACCCAGCATCAGTGAACGATGAAATAATCAATCACAGCATTCTAAATCAGAGAATTTTGTAGACATTAAAATACTCTCTATTTAACTCAAGCATAGTAATTAACATTATATTGTCTATACTGACATCTGAAAATTACATTTCCCTTCCTATACTGACATCTGCACATTACATTTCCCTTCCTATACTGACATTTGAACATTACATTTCCCTTCCTATACTGCCATCTGAACATAACATTTCCCTTCCTATACTGACATCTGAACATTACATTGCCCTTCAAAGTTCATATACTGACATCTAAACATTACATTTCCTTTCCTATACTGACATCTGCACATTACATTTCCCTTCCTATACTGACATCTGCACATTACATTTCCCTCGCTATACTGACATCTAAACATTATATTACCCTTCCTATACTGACATCTTCACATAACATTTCCCTTCCTATACTGACATCTTCACATTACATTTCCCTTTCTATATTGACATCTGAACATTACATTTCTCTTCCTATACTGACCTCTGATCATTATTTCCCTTCCTATACTGATATCTGAACATTACATTTCCCTTCCTATACTGACATATGAACATTACATTTCCCTTTCTATATTGACATCTGAACATTACATTTCCCTTCCTATACTGACCTCTGATCATTATTTCCCTTCCTATACTGACATATGAACAATACATTGACATCCTAACAGTTGATTTCCTGTCAACACTGACATCTAAACATTTGCTTTCCTTTTTATCAGGTAACAGTAAGAAGATGCTGTAAGATGTAACTTGGTAAGCTGTATACAGTGCCCTTGTCAACAGTACCAGGTATCTGTGTCATAGCTTTGTACATACTCATCAAAGGTAAGCAAACATTTTTTATATCATTGATCAGGTGACAGGTTAAACTTATGTTTACCGGTAGTTTTACTAAAAGGAAAAGGATTACTAAAAAAAAAAAAACATGTGAAATTATCATTTCTGTAAATCACAAAATTTTCCAAATATAATGAAAGTGTGTTTTCAACGAAAACTTCAACAACAAGGTCACGAATCAAAAAGATGAGTCCTACGTATATTTCTCTAACATGTGACTGTGATACATCTATACAGTGTAGATTTGTGTACAATATATGCATGTATTCATTCAATGAATATATTGAATGTAACAAACCTTGTTTCTGATGTGTTGTTTGAGATCCCCAAATGCTGCTACTCATAAATCAATGCAAGAATATTATATTTCCCAACCTTTTTTTATCAGATTAAAAAAAGACATGTAAAGGAAGTAACAGAGTACATATCATACTAGTCATCGAAACGTCACACACAATCAGTTCAATGGTTGTGCTATATGAACTTCTTTACCAAACAAGACATTTAAAGGTAACTTATCATATTCAGATGAAATACTGATTAAAATATACCTCTCTTTATTAACAAAGTGGTTACCTTAACAAAGGCCATGCCCTCCATCAGTGTCCATTTTGGTTCCCTGAGGTCCAAGAGAATGACTTGGTGGCCCCGACCAATCAGCTGCTTGCCTAGGGTATAGCCCGGGTACCCCCCACCTCCTGTTATCAGGTGCACCTCCAATTTACTTTTTCTCATTCTGTTTACTCACCTGTATATATCACAGAAAAATCAAAATGAATATGTAAGCATGAACAATAAATAATTCTACCACATCTTTGATATAATGACACTTTTCATTGGTTACTCACCACATATTGCTGGATGATGATACATGCACATGTATTATTTTCTAATAAACCCTGCATAAGCAATAATGGACCAAAATGTCCCTGTATTGGGAATGTAAACAAAGAAGCTGTGGGACTGGATTCCTTCGTCGTGTGAGAGTATATACGTATACACACATATAAACTTCATTTATTTTACAACAATTATGAAACAAGCTATTACTTATATTATATCACTCTTGTTGGGCCGGATGTAAGCGCTGGGGGTCTTAATGTAAGAGAAAACCAGAGTACCCGGAGAAAATTCACTTGGTCAGGCAGGTGAACCCATACCTTTTCACGTCCCGTCATGGAATTAAACCCTGGCCACCTTTGTGAAAGGAGAGTGTGATATCCAGTGCACCACCCGACCACCGACCTTTATTTATATACATTTGGTTGATCTAAAAAATGTATGTTTTTATTCTACATTTGTATATATATTTAAGATTTGCTAACAATCAAACAAAATAATTTCTGTTTTACCTGCAGATCCACTTAAAACTTGTCAAGGATGTTTCACAAAACTTACCATTAAGTTGGTTTGAAGTGTAGTGTTTGCAAGTCTATCAAGTATTTATAAAGGTTTCATTTAAAATAAATGGTGTAACATCTGGTATGAAATAAGACATCAATGTTTATTGTTACCGAATTGAGAAACTAAATGGCAACTGTAAATAAAGTTTATGGAATTTTTCAGAAACAAGATTTCAGACAGTGTCTTTCGTTCACAAGGCATATGACTTCATTCAATTAGCTCAGGGTGAAGGGTCATGCTGAGGCAGCAGACATGATGCATTGTCTTCTATTGTTGTAACAAATCATAAATATGAGGCATACATTATTCTTTCTAAATACATCCAAGTTAAACAGTCAAAATAGTAAAATTGCCCACACCATCAGAAATGATACAAAATTTACAGCTTGTTGCGAATCGAAAACAAAGGCATCACATAACAATTTTTGTAAACACAAAAGAACAGTCTAATTTAAATAATTGGATAATCTAGCTAGGTCACCTTGAATTGCATAATATAAATGTATGGGCACTAAGATAGACCTGAAAAGATATTGCATTACAACAGAATAGATATAATCAACATATGTTTGTATATTGTGGTGGTACATTGTATACTGTATATATAACTCAGGATTGTAAAATGTTGGAAAAATATCCACTCAGGTTGAATTCTTCATGAATTATTTCTCCAACATTTTCTCACTTTCATTATATACATGTACACGCACATACAGTATGTTGATTGTTTTAAATAAATATTGATGTCTTTTTTAAATAGAAAAAACATAACAACATCTCTTATAATGTGAGTGAAACTCTCTGATGGGAATGGAACTAAAAACAGTTAAACATGCAGTTTAATAATAAAACAAGATGGTAGTTTCAAATCGGCATGTTCTCAAAAGATTCGGCCGCATTTAATTTAATGTGATTTTCTCATGTGTTACAACGATTACTCTATAAGGTTAGTAATCTGCCCGAATATCAACCGAATATCAAAGCCTAGCTAATTTACTAGCAGTTCCCAGCTTCTGCTGTCTCTGTATTATACTGATTGTCAAGATACACAGCTTGTAGTTGTAATGATTTCATATGTTAGCATAAATATAAATCAATGTGAATGTGAGTATTTTGTCGTCGGAATCAGATTTATGTTCAGAAATGCACTGTAAACATGTGCCAGCCACACCATTATCAGGTCAGCATCATAATCAAGTTGCTGAAGATAAAGGCAGTGATGCTGAGTTCATTGCCACAAGCATGACAATTGTCAATAGAAACAGAATACTGGGTACTCTTTAAACATTTATTTTTTATATATTATTTGAAGGATAATCAATATATATATATAGCACAATGTCAATAGAACCATGATGCCCATCCGACCTGTATCGCTTACCTGCTTTGTTATTTTTTTGTTATTTAAACTAGACAAGAAGTTGAAGTTTTCGCTAACTTGAGACATTTGGTTAAAACTGATCTTTTAGAACTAACATATAATGATGTAAATCATGATTCAATTCCAACTGAACTCTGAAAAATTATCTATCTTATCATAACCAGAATTATACAAAGTATGATGTTGCTTTCATGTGTATAACACTTTTTAATACTCAGACTGTTTAGTTGCTTCTGAAGTATGATAGTGGTTTCCTATGAAGCAATCGTAGCACACTCTGTTTTTTTTAAGTTACTATCCTCTACAGGAACTGTAGCCTATTGTTATTTCTGAAGTTAGTGTCCTCTGGAGAAAATATGCTCTTAAATGTATTTCTGAAGTAAGCATCATCTTAAGCACCTACAAGCCTACTCTTATTTTTGAAGTAAACGTCCTCTAAAGAAAATATATATATATAGCATACTCTTAAATGTATGCAAAATCTGGACCAATAGTAGAGGCACTTGCATGGTATTAGTTATATCCCATTAAAGGATTGATACACACACACACAAACAACCATATGTATCATAGCTAGCTTGTTTAAATGTGTAACTGAATGATTGACAGTATTATGTTTTCAGTCTAAATGTAACCTTATGAAATCTCAGAATTTCTAATAGCTTCATCTTCACAGGCCATTGATTTCAACAATGTATGCAGGAGCTGGAGTAGGGCACAAGAATTCCAAACCCTTACCCAGATCGTAAGATGTCAATAATATTGACTTTCTTTATGTTTTACCAGCTGATAAACACATATAGTGTTGATCAATCAGGTCACCTTGAATATTGAAATTGTAAAACGGTCTTTGACCAAAATGGAACTCAGTTTGTATAAGAAAACTGAACAGTAAGCTAAAGGATGTCAATACATTTTGTATTCAAATGCTGTTTAAATGATCAATTTCTTTATCAACACTTGAGTACAATAAAAGGCTTACCTGCAAAAAATACTACACACAAACACAAACCATGTGTTACTTATTTTACTACAGGAAAGTGAAAGTACGGGTGAATACCATTCAATTACGATACCGTCTTGAAAAGTCAAGGGAGTTCCCAGTCAGATCACTACTGCCAGTACTGGACATGGAGACACGTGATGCTTAACATCTACAAGTTAATCACCATCATGTACCAGAAAACCTACTTACAACGTTAGAATATGCATATACAAACCTTTCTACCCTTTGAAAGTGTAATATAGGCGTAGCTCTTGTTGTGTAATGTAAAATGTAAACAAACCGCCGCAGACCAAGGTTTGACAGGAAGTCGCATGTGCTACCATAAAGTTAAACGACATCAATACTGTTTTACCTCTGTGTCATACTGATTGATTTCAATATAACACGCAAACACCGATACAATTCTTCTGTATATACATACATTAACCCGATACAAAATCAGCAATGAATAATGTAAGTAATGTCTAGCTATTACGACAACGCGTTGTCGTAAAGAAGTCGATACACTGGCGGCCATATTGTACCATAGCAACAGAAGTAAATGGAAGGACAGTGATAGTTTTATCATTGTTTTTATCCAGGATAATTCAACTATAGAGAAGGATATATGCATGGCAGTACAGGTATGTATATTTTCTAAATATTTAAACAAATGAAGCTGTTTTTGATGTTACTATTCGGGAATAAGACAACAAAATTTAAATAGGGGTCCTCCCAGTCAGCAAAATAACATTGCAGCACTGCAAATTTCACTTCTGTTTTGGCACATTTAACCAGCTGTAGCTTAATATGTTTTACGGCACGGCCGTTAGTGAGGGCGGAGCCAGGTTGTACTGTAAATGTATCGGAATATCGGTACTGTACTCTTTCAAGCATTGAGTGATGTGTTGAATGACTAAATCAGATCTACATGTATAGCTATACAGTGTATATTACAGTTAAGTTTCCTTTCTTGATTTCTTTTTGGCTGACAAGATGTTTGATATCTTGAAGTTTTCCGCCTAGGCGTATGATGACATGACATTAATGTGAGAATGCGAAAGGTTCATTAGACT